>NW_017671529.1:280877-283259 GCF_001879085.1 Nicotiana attenuata
TGACTTAGGGGACTCAACACAGGGGTTGGGTCCGTCTAGGACAGGTGTACCCAGAATAATGGACCATCCTGATGCATCCTACTTGTGCATTTATCTGCTTTGGACCCGCATGCTGACCGGCTTTGAATATTTGGGAAAAAATGGAAAAACCAAAAGAGAAAATAGCAGTGTAGAGAGTTAATTTCCTATATTAGAAAAAACCAATGCCCAAGTAGTGCCGAAATGCTGCCGAATTTTTGAGAAAATGAAAAAAAGAAGAAAAGTTCTTTTTAGTTTGCCAATGGAAAAGAAATACAAAAAGAGTTTTATTTTCAAATTAGTTTATTTATTTGCCACTGAAAAAGAAAATATAAAAAGGAATCTTGCTTTCAGAAATAGTGTATTCGCCAACAAAAACAAAAAAGAATCTTGTTTTCAAAAATAGTTAGATTTATCTGCCCGAACTACGCTGGTTTGATTCTCACCGGATGTGAGATACGTAGGCAACCCTCATCGGGTCCAACCTCCCCTTTTTCAAAAAATGCCAAAATTTTTAATTTCATCATGAATAAGTCGGGTGCCGCCATTCTTGTTTAAAATAAGCCGAATGTCCCCAAAAGGGCGCCGGAAGGCTGTTTTTGCAAAAACAGCCACCCTGAGTCATTTTTTAATGGTTAGCAGGCACTGCCTTAAAAGCTTCTTTATGAAGTGCTGAAAGGCCGTATCCGCAATACCGGCTGTTTGTTTAAATTGGAAATTTGAACAGAGATTGTGCCATTTTCCTCTTTTAGGTCAATATAAGTGATTAAGATCACCTTAATAAATGTGCAGGATGAGCAAGACTCAAAATGAATTATTTTCAATCATGCATAAGATCCCTTTGGAGTTACGTCTGTGGTGGAACGATTTAGGCGGAGAGGGGCAAGATGCAGTCAAGAAACATTTGAAAGGGCTTACCGGTTTGCTCGATATTGTGCCTCGGGGAGATATTATTAGAGCACTGGTTACATGTTGGGACCCAGCACATAATGTGTTCCATTTTTCGGACTTTGAGCTTACCCCGACATTAGAGGAAATAGCTGGCTACATTGGAAAGGATGAGGTTCCGTTGAGGCACAAATACTTGGTTGCCCCCAGAGTTGTAGCCGTGCACAGATTTCTAGACTCTTTGAAGATAGTCAGAGCCGTCCATAACACAGATCTGGCAAATGGCTTTTGTACTCTGAGCTTCATATATCATTGATATGGCCATATCGGGGGGTTCAACAACCCAGAAAGTAAGATATGTAGCAAAGGAAACCGCCAAAAGTGGGAAGAGCATCGACGTTTCGCCTTTATGGTAGCTTTCCTGGGGCTTTTAGTATTTCCAAGGAAGGATGGGAACATTGACATAAAAATAGCTGGGGTCGTCAGCACATTAATTACTCAAGCCAAAAGTACACTTGCACCTATGATATTGGCCGACATCTTCCGTGCTCTTACAGCTTGCAAGGCCGGGGAAGCTTTCTTCGAAGGGTGCAGTTTATTGTTACAAATGTGGATGATCGAGCATCTGTGTCATCGCCCTCAGTTTTTGAGTTATGGGTCTCCAGAAAAAACATGCATAGAAGAGTTTTACACGAGGATTAAAGGGGTTGAATTGCCAGAAGGAGTCACAGGTTTGACAACATATTTTCGGTCCCTCACTGCTAGCCAAATAGAGTGGACACTGGGATGGTTACCCGTTGACGAAATCGTATACATGCCGGTAGCCCGACCACATTTCCTTCTGATGGGGCTTAGAAGCATTCAGCCTTACGCACCGTATCGAGTGTTGAGGCAGCTGGGGAGATGCCAGATAGTACCTAAGGATGATGATCTCAGTTTGCAAGTGGTTGAGATTGGCCCTAATGGCCAGTTTCCTGAAGCAATGGTCCGCCAGGTCTGGAGCGAATGTCAATATTTGACGGCAAACACTTGTGTTCGAGATCGAGCCAAAGGAGAAGTGTCGCCTGACTATCAGGCTTGGTATAGAAGGGACGTCGCATTCGGAAGACCGGCCAAACGACCGCACATCCAGGAATTTGTTGAATCATCACGAGAACAGTGGGATTGGTTAACTAAAGAAAATGAGTATAGGGCCCGCATAGGAGCGTTGGAAAAACAGGTCCAGGACCTCCGATTTGAGAATAGCTTGCAAGCCGCGGCTGATGAAGGTGAGAAAAAACACTTGGCCAAAGAGAATGAAGCCTTGCGAGCCCAAATCCAGAAAATGAAGCTAGAGGCCGATAATCCTGTCAGAAGTGCCAAAGATGCAAAGCTTATAGCAAATCTAAGGCAAAAGGTGAACGACTACAGTTTTGACCGCAACAAGGCAGAAAAGGAATTAGCTGGGTCCGGAACAATTGGCTAAAAATCAGAGAA
>NW_017671530.1:0-8363 GCF_001879085.1 Nicotiana attenuata
CGGTCGTGATGGCGCCCAACACACTGCTAGGAAAGCCCGACCAATTTAATACCCTTAACCATTTTTATACAGTTCAAGAATTAATTAACACAGATCAATTACTAAGTCGTAATACTGAAATAGAGTAAAACATGCGGAATCCCAAATAACAATACTACTACACAGCCCGAAGAATCCGGTGTCACAAGTCTGAGCCTCTAATACATGAGTATCAACCTACTACATATCGTTCTAGAGAAATGCGGAAATGAAACAATAAGATAGAAGGGAAGATCAGGACTGCGGACGTCATGCAACTACCTTGATACTCCCGGATATGCTACTCGACAGAGAAGTCCTCACTCAGCCTCAGATGTACCTGGATCTGCACGCAAGGTGCAGGGAGTAATGTGAGTACTCCGACCCAGTGAGTAATAAACATAAATAAAGGCTGAGCATAAGAAATCCTGAATAGGCACAAAGCAATCTATAAATGCAACAATCTAAACCAAGTAATATAAAGTCCGTAAACCAATGAAAACAGTTAAGGAAAATCCTGCAACAGATAAGTAAGTAAATAACAGTCAAATATGAAATGCAACACATAGTCCGGTACTCTCTAGTACCCGCTGCGGCGTGCAGCCCGCGCCATTTATTTATCGTCGACGGTACTCACTGGGGGTGTGCAGACTCCGGGAGGGGTCCCTTACGGCCCAAGCGCAATAATAAGCCATCTCGTGGCATCAACTAGGCCCTCGGCCTTATATCAATATCAATACAATACCGCTGCGGAACACAGCCCGATCCCATACTCAGTCCAGAATCACATAAGTCCCTCGGGCACAGTAATATAGAAATATTCAGCCCAAACTTCATTAAAAATATTAATTAAGTTTCAAGTTTGAGAAAAGGTGGCTGAGTTTGCAAAAATAGTATTAATTACTAGAACTGAGTTCAATAGTATGTAAAAATGGTAAGAAACCAGTAATAGCAATCCCTGAAGGATTCAATCAGTTGGCACGAAGTCCATATATGGCAATCAACTCAAATTATAATGATAACAAGTGATATTCAGTCAAATACACAGTTAATTCATCTATCGGGACGGACCAAGTAACAATCACCAATGGTGCTCTACCCCACGCTCGTTACCCGGCGTGCAAGTCACCTCAATATAGCACTACGATGTGCAAATCCGGCGTTTCAAACCCTCAGAACATCATTTACATCTATTACTCACCTCAAGCCGGCCAAAATCCTAGCTCGCTATGCCCTTGCCTCTCAAATCGACCTCCTCGTGCGTCGAATCTGATCAAACCACAACGAATACGTCACAATATGCCAATGGAACAATACCCAATCGAAAACAATCGAAAAATAGCAAAATCTCGAAATTAGCAAAACCCGAGCCCCGGGCCCACTTCTCGAAAATCAGAAAATTTAACATCAACGGACTCCTTATCTCGCCACGAGTCTATACATATAAAGATTACCAAAATCGGAGTCCAAATGACCCTCAAATCCCCATTCTTAGCTCTCTTAAGTTCAAGCCCTAACCTCCATTCTAACTCCTTAATTCCTTAGTTTTTCAGTCTAAATTCATGTAATAACACCTTAGAATTGTGTTTTAGACTCAGAAATCCTTACCTCAAAGAAGTCCCTTGATTTCTCTCTTCCAACTCGCCCAAATTCTCCAAGTCCGAAGTGAAAAATATGAAACCTTTTAAAATTTCGCGAAGGAGAAATTAAATAGCACTGACCAGTCATTTCCACATCTGCGGCTCCTTAGCCGCATCTGCGACTCCCGCTTCTGCGGTCAATGCACCGCTTCTGCGGATATTTCCGCTTCTGCAGTTGAATTTCCGCACTTGCGCCTTCCGCTTCTGCGGACAAAACTCCGCGTTTGCGGTTTCCCCCTGAATTCTCCAAACTCCGCATCCGCTGTCACTTCGTCGCATCTACGACTCCGCAGATGCGGTCAGCCACTCCACACCTGTGATACCTGCCGCTTCTGCGGCTCACATCTCGCTTCTGCGGTACCGCTTCTGCGGTCCCATTTCCGCAGAAGCGAAAATACCAGAAGCAGCTGCAAAAATCTTAAGTCCACAAACCAAAACTTCCCGTTAACCATCCGAAATCACACCGAGGCCCCCGGGACCTCAACCAAAAGCACCAACACCTCCTATAACATCATTCAAACTTGTTCCAATCATAAAACACCCCAAACAACACTAAAACCATCATTTCTCATCGAATTCAAGCCTAAGTTCTTTAAAAACTTCCGAAATACGTATTTGATCAAAAACCCAACCAAATCACCTCCGAATGGTCTGAAATTTTGCACACACATCCCAAATCACCTAACGGAGCTACTGCAACTCTCGGAATTCCATTCCGACCCTCGGATCAAAATCTCACCTATCAACCGGAATTCGCCAAAATACTAACTTCGCCAATTCAAGCCTAATTCTACACCGGACCTCCAAAAACACTTCCGATCACACTCCTAAGTCACAATTCATCCCCCGAAGCTAACTGAATCACCAAAAATCATATCCGAGCCCTCTAACACATAAGTCAACATCCGGTTGACTTTTCCAAAATAAGCCTTCCTTAAAGAGACTAAGTGTCTCATTTCTTTCTAAAACCAATCCAAATCAACTCGTTCACACAAGACTCTTATAATGAAGCATAAAGAAGCAGAAAATGGGGAAAACGGAGTGGTAACTCACGTAACGACGGATCTGGTCGTCACATCCTCCCAACTTAAACAAACGCTCGTCCTCGAGCGAGTCAAGAAACATACCTGAAGCCTCGAATAGGTGAGGGTATCTGCTCCGCATCTCCCGCTCGGTCTCCCAGGTAGCCTCCTCCACGGGCCGACCTCTCCACTGCACCTTCACCGAAGCGACATCCTTTGACCTCAACTTCCGAACCTGACGATCCAAAATGGCTGCTGGCTCTACATCATAAGTCAAATCACCCTCCAACTGAACTGTACTGAAATCCAGAACATGGGACGGGTCTCCAATATACTTCCGGAGCATAGAAACATGAAAAACTGGATGCACGCCCGACAAGCTAGGTGGCAAGGCAAGCTCATAAGCCACCTCCCCAATCCTCCTAAGTACCTCAAAAGGCCCAATGAACCGCGGACTCAGTTTCCCTTTCTTTCCGAATCTCATAACACCCTTTGTGGGTGAAACCTTCAGCAAGACCTTCTCACCAATCATATAGGATACATCTCGGACTTTCCTGTCCGCATAACTCTTCTGCCTCGACTGCGCTGTACGGAGTCTCTCCTGAATCACTTTCACCTTCTCCAATGCATCCTGAACCAAATCTGTCCCTAGAATCTAGCCTCACTGGGCTCGAACCAACCAACTGGAGATCTACACCGTCTCCCATACAAGGCCTCATACGGTGCCATCTGAATGCTGGACTAATAGCTGTTGTTGTAGGCAAACTTTGCAAGCGGTAGAAACCGATACCATAACCCTCTAAAGTCAATAACACAGGCGCGTAAATTATCCTCCAATATCTGAATGGTGCGCTCGGACTGCCCGTCCGTCTGAGGGTGAAAGGCTGTGCTCAACTGCACCTGAGTACCCAACTCTCGCTGAACCGTCTGCCAAAACTGAGAGGTATACTGAGTGCCTCAATCTGATATGACGGAAACTGGGACACCATGCAACTGAACAATCTCCCGAATATAAATCTCTGCCAGCCGCTCTGAAGAATAAGTAGTACAAACCGGAATGAAGTGCGCGGACTTGGTTAGCCTGTCTACAACCACCCAAATAGCATCAAACTTCTTCAAAGTCCGAGGGAGTCCGTTAACGAAATCCATAGTGATCCTCTCCCACTTCCACTCAGGAATAACCATCTGTTGGTGCAAGCCACCCGGTCTCTGATGCTCATATTTCACCTACTGACAATTAAGACACCGGGCTACATACTCCACAATATCTCTCTTCATCCTCCGCCACCAATAGTGCTGTCTAAGATCTTGATACATCTTCGCAGCACCCGGATGAATAGAATACTGCGAGCTATGGGCCTCCTCCAATATCAACTCCCGAAGCCCATCCACATTGGGCACGCAAATCCGGCCCTGCATCCTCAACACACCATCATCACCAATGGTCACGTCTCTGGCATCATCATGTTGTACCCTGTCCTTAAGGAGAAGCAAATGCGGATCATCATACTGACACTCCCTGATGCGGTCATACAAGGAAGACCGAGAAACCACACAAGCCAACACCCGACTAGGCTCTGAAATATCTAGTCTCACAAATCAGTTGGCCAAGGCCTGAACATCAACTGCAAATGGCCTCTCCTCAACTGGAATGTATGCCAAGCTCCCCATACTCACCGCCTTTTGGCTCAAAGCATCGGCCACTACATTGGCCTTCCCCGGGTGATATAGAATGGTCATATCATAATCCTTAAGTAACTCTAGCCACCTCTGCTGCCTCAAATTAAGATCCTTTTGCTTGAACAAATGCTGAAGACTGTGATGATCAGTGAATACCTCACAAGATACGCCAAACAAGTAATGCCTCCAAATCTTCAATGCATGAACTATAGCAGCTAGCTACGAATCATGAACGGGGTAGTTCTGCTCATGGGGCTTCAACTGACGAGAAGCATAAGCAATAACTCTACCCTCCTGCATCAAAATACAACCAATCCCAACTCGCAAAGCATCGCAATATACCGTATAAGAACCTGAAGCTGATGGCAAAACCAATACTAGAGCTGTGGTCAAAGCTGTCTTGAGCTTCTGAAAGCTCTCCTCACACTCGTCCGACCATACAAATGAAACACCATTCTGAGTCAACTTGGTCAAGGGCGATGCAATAGAGGAAAAACCCTGAACAAACCGGCGATAATAGCCTGCCAACCCAAGGAAACTACGAATCTCTATGGCTGAGGACGGTCTAGGCCAACTCTGCACTGCCTCTATCTTCTTCGGGTCAACCTGAATACCCTCGCTGGACACCACGTGTCCCAAGAAAGCCACTGAACCGAGCCAGAACTCACACTTGGAGAACTTTGCATAGAGCCTCTCCTCCATCAATCTCTGCAATACAACTCGCAAATGTTGCGTGTGCTCCTCATGACTACGCGAGTATACCAGAATATCATCAATGAACACTATGATAAATGAATCCAGATAAGGCCGAAATACATTGTTCATCAGATGCATGAACGTTGCTGGGGCATTGGTCAGCCCGAAAGATATGACAAGAAACTCATAATGACCATTCTAGTCCTGAAAGCAGTCTTATGAATATCTGAATTCCTGATCTTCAACTGGTGATAACCCGAACGGAGATCAATCTTAGAGAACACCCTCGCTCCCTGAAGCTGGTCAAACAAATCATCGATGCGAGGCAGGGGATAGTTGTTCTTCACTGTTACTTTGTTCAATTGCTTATAATCGATACACATTCTCATTGTGCCATCCTTTTTCTTCACAAATAGGACTGGCGCACCCCAAGGTGACACACTAGGCCGAATGAACCCCTTATCTAGGAGCTCCTAAAGCTGCTCCTTCAAATCCTTCAACTCCGCTGGTGCCATACGATATGGCGGAATAGAGATGGGCTGAGTGCCCGGCACCAGGTCAATACCAAAATCAATATCCCTGTCCGACAGCATGCCCGGCAGGTCTGCAGGAAATACATCGGGAAAATCCCTCACAACTGGAACAGAATCAATGCTAGGAGTCTCAGCTCCAACATCCCTTACTAACGGCAAATAGGAAAGACAACCCTTCCCAACCATACGCTGGGCCTTCACGAAGGAAATAACTCTACTAGGAACATAATCAGTCACACCACGCCACTCGATCCGCGGTACACCCGACATAGCCAAAGTGACTGTCTTAGCATGATAGTCCAGAATAGCATGACACGCAGATAACCAATCCATGCCTAGAATAACGTCAAATTCCACCTTGCTCAACAGCAATAGATCAACTCGGGTCTCTAGACCCCCAATAATCACAACACATGACCGGTACACACGGTCCACAACAACAGTATCGCCCACCGGGGTAGACACATGAACAGGTAAAGAAAGTGACTCCCAGGGCATACCCAAATAACGAGCAAAATATGAAGACACATATGAATAGGTGGAACCGGGATCAAATAATACTGAGGCGTCTCTATGGCAGACTGAAATAATACCTGTAATGACAGCGTCTGAAGCAATGGCATCTGTCCTGCCCGACATAGCATAGAAACGAGCCTGGCCACAGCCTGATCGACCTCCACCTCTGGGACGACCCCTGGCTGCCCGATCTCCACCCCTAGCTGACTGGGTGGGTGATAATGTAACTGGAGCAGAAGTCGAGGGCTGACCCCTCTGCTGATGCTGACTGCCACGAAGTCGAGGACACTGCCTCCTCAAGTGACCAAACTCTCCGCACTCATAACAACTCCCCGGTGCTGGAGATGGGGACTGAAGGGAACCCCTCGCACCGGAGTGACTAGCAGATGCACTCGGCGCAGAAGAACCCTGAGTTTATGGGGCATGAGATGAACTCTGAACTGGGAGGGCGCTGAGTGAAGACTGACCCTGCTGGAGCCCATGATGACCACGACCTGAAGATCCCCCACGATACTCTGGACAGGCCGACTGAGCAGGCCTGAAAGAACGACCTCTACCATGCTGGAACTGGCCCCTCGAAGGAGCACCACTGTAACTGCCCGATCCACGAGGCCTCTTGGCCTCCCTCTCCTCTCGCTCTCTACGGCAAACTAACTCGATCTCACGAGCGATATCCACCACCTCCTCAAATGTAGCACCCAATACTGAGTCACTGTCATATCCCCCTGTGTAAACCACTCAAACTGCCTACGCAGCTCCTCTCTGCGGGACTGAGGTACATATTTCTCCAGAAAAAGAGCGAAGAACTGCTGCCAAGTCAGGGGTGCTGCACCGACAGGACTATGCCTCTCAAAGTCCTCCCACCAAGTAAGAGCAGCCCTCGTGAACTGAAAGTAGTAAATGCCACACCACTCGACTCAAGGATCCCTGCCGTACGGAGCATACGCTAACACCTGTCAAGAAAACCCTGGGCATCCTCGGACTCGGAAAATCAGAGGCTGGAGCCTACCAAACCTCTCGAGACGACGCTGCTCATCGTCTGGCATAGCTGGAACCACGAAGCCCTGAGCTGGTGCAACCTGCTGAGCTGGAGGTGCCTCTGGTGTCTATAGTCCCTGCACTACCTGCTCAGGTGTGCGAGCAGCGAGGGTCTGATTGCCTCCCCCAGCCTGTGAAGTAGCTGCTGCTGCTGCTGTGGTGGCTGAAACTGCCTGAGCTAGGCCAGTGCAAACTGATAATATTTGTGCTAAGGCCTCCTGAAGACCCGGAATCACGATAGGCACAGCTGGTGCTTGAACAGGTGCTGCTGGTGTGTCCACAGCTGGAGCCTGATCCTGAGCTGGGGCAATTGGTGGATCAGCAGGTGCTGCCCCGGCTGCTCTGCCTCTGCCACGACCACGACCGCGTCCACGACCTCTGGCGGCCTCAGTAGGTGGTTCTGGTGGTTGTCCGCCACGTCCGGTAGCTCGTGTCCTCACCATCTGTGAGAGAATAGAATCATAGAAGTTTAGCTCTCAATTCAACAAAGCCGCACGACAAGAATTTCAAGAATGTGAAGTTTTCCTAAAGGTTCTGTAGCCTCCCGAGGATAAGTACAGACGTCTCCATACCGATCCACGAGACTCTACTAAACCGGCTCATGACTCGTGAGACCAAGTAACCTAGGGTCTGATACCAACTTATCAAGACCCCAACCTCGGTCGTGATGGCGCCCAACACACTGCTAGGCAAGCCCGACCAATTTAATAACCTTAACCATTTTTATCCAGTTCATGAATTAATTAACACAGATAAATTACTAAGTCATAATACTGAAATTCTGAAATAGAGTTAAAACATGCGGAAATCCCAAATATCAATACTACTACACAGCCCGAAGAATCCGGTGTCACGAGTCTGAGCCTCTAATACATGAATATCAACCTACTACATATCGTTCTAAAGAAATGCGGAAATAAAGCAATAAGATAGAAGGTAAGATCGGGATTGCGGACGTCATGTAGCTACCTTGATACTCCCGGATATGCTACTCGACAGAGAAGTCCTCACTCAGCCTCAGATGTACCTGGATCTGCACGCAAGGTGCAGGGGTAGTAGTGTGAACGTCGTCCGAACCCGAGTGAAGTAACTAAAACAGTAAAAGTAAAACGGTCGTAAGGGGTAAAATAAACGGTAAAAAACTACCCTTAAAAAAGTACGGGACCTAACGAAAAAAACGGTTTAAATTTAAATTTAAAACTAAAAATTAACCGTACGTA
>NW_017671530.1:8388-72643 GCF_001879085.1 Nicotiana attenuata
CCCAAGAGAAGAGATCTGAAATATCTAGTCTCAACAAATCAGTTGGCCAAGGCTGAACATCAACTGCAAATGGCTCTCTCAACTGGAATGTATGCCAAGCTCCCCATACTCACGCCTTTTGGCTCAAAGCATCGGCCACTACATTGGCCTTCCCCGGGTGATACAGAATGGTGATATCATAATCCTTAAGTAACTCTAGCCATCTCTGCTGCCTCAAAATTAAGATCCTTTTGCTTGAACAAATGCTGTAAGACTGGCGATGATCAGTGAATACCTCACAAGATACGCCATACAAGTAATGCCTCCAGAATTCTTCAATGCTTGAACTATAGCAGCTAGCTCCGAATCATGAACGGGTAGTTCTGCTCATGGGGCTTTCAACTGACGAGGAAGCATAAAGCAATAAACTCTTACCCTCCTGCATCAAAACACAACCAATCCCAACTCGCGAAGGCATCGCAAACTATAACCGTATAAGAAACCTGAAGCTGATGGCCAAAAAATACTAAAGCTGTGGTCAAAGCTGTCTGAGCTTTCTGAAAGCTTCCTCACACTCGTCCACCATACAAATGAAACACCATTCTGAGTCAACGTTTGCAAGGGCAGATGCAATAGAGGAAAAACCCTGAACAAACCGGCGATAATAGCCTGCCAACCCAAGAAAACTACGAATCTCTATGGCTGAGGACGGTCTAGGCCAACTCTGCACTGCCTCTATCTTCTTCGGGTAAACCTTGAATACCCTCGCTGGACACCACGTGTCCCAAGAAAGCCACTTGAACCGACCAGAAACTCAATCTTGGAGAATTTGCAATAGAGCCTCTCCTCCATCAATCTCTGCAATACAACTCGCAAATGTTGCGCGTTGCTCCTCATGACTACGCGAGTTATACCAGAATATCATCATGAACACTATGATAAATGAATCAGATAAGACCAAAATACATTGTCATTCAGATTGCATGAACGCTGCTGGGGCATTGGTCAGCCCGAAAGATATGACAAGAAACTTATTAGTGACCATATCTAGTCCTGAAAGCGTCTTATGAATATCTGAATCCCTGATCTTCAACTGGTGATAACCCGAACGGAGATCATCTTGGAGAACACCTCGCTCCTTGAAGCTGGTCAAACAAATTATCGATGCGAAGGCAGGGGTACTTGTTCTTCACTGTTACTTTGTTCAATTGCCTATAATCGATACACATTCTCATTGTGCCATCCTTTTTCTTCACAAATAGGACTGGCGCACCCCAAGTGACACACTAGGCCGAATGAACCCCTTATCTAGGAGCTCCTAAAGCTGCTCCTTCAAATCTTCAACTCCGTTGGTGCCATATGATATGGCGGAATAGAGGATGGGCTGAGTGCCCGTCACCAGGTCAATACCAAAATCAATATTCCCTGTCCGGCAGCATGCCCGACAGGTCTGCAGGAAATACATCGGGAAAAATCCCTCACAAATGGAGCAGAATCAATGCTAGGATCTCAGCTCAACATCCTCACTAACGCAAATAGGAAAGACAACCCTTCCCAAACCATACGCTGGGCCTTCACGAAGGAAATAACTCTATAGGAACATAATCAGTCACACCACCGCCACTCGATCCGCGGTACACCCGGCATAGAAAAAGTGACTGTCTTAGCATGATAGTCCAGAATAGCATGACACGAGATAACCAATCCATGCCCAGAATAACGTCAAATTCCACCATGCTCAACAGAATAGATCAACTCGGGTCTCTAGACCCCCAATAATCACAACACATGACCGGTACACACGGTCCACAACAACAGTATCGCCCACCGGGGTAGACACCTGAACAGGTAAAGAAGTGGACTCCCAGGCATACCCAAAATAACGAGCAAAATATGAAGACACATATGAATAGTGGAACCGGGATCAAAATAATAGCTGAGGCGTCTCTTATGGCAGACTGAAATAATACCTGTAATGACAGCGTCTGAAGCAATGCATCTGTCCTGCCCGACATAGCATAGAAACGAGCCTGCCACAGCCTGATCGACCTCCACCTCTGGGAACCCCTGGCTGCCCGATCTCCACCCCTAGCTGGTGGGTGGGGTGATAATGTAACTGGAGCAGAAGTCGAGGGCTAACCCCTCTACTGATGCTGACTGCACGAAGTCGAGGACAACTGCCTCCTCAAGTGACCAAACTCTCCGCACTCATAACAACTGCTCGGTGCTGGAGATGGGGACTGAAGGGAACCCCTCGCACCGGAGTGACTAGCAGATGCACTCGGCGCAGAAGAACCCTGAGTTTATGGGGCATGAGATGAACTCTGAAACTGGGAGGGCGCTGAGTGAAGACTGACCCTGCTGGAGCCCATGATGACCACGACCTGAAATCCCCACGATACTCTGGACAGGCCGACTGAGAGGCCTGAAAAAGACCTCTACCATGCTGGAACTGGCCCTCGAAGGAGCACCACTGTAACTGTCCCGATCCACGAGGCCTCTTGGCCTTCCCTCTCCTCTCGCTCTCTACGGCAAACTAACTCGATCTCACGAGCGATATCCACCACCTCCTCAAACGTTAGCCACCCAATACTGAGTTACTTGTCATATCCCCTGTGTCAACCACTCAAACTGCTACGCAGCTCCTCTCTGCGGGACTTGAGGTACATATTTCTCCAGAAAAAAGAGCGAAGAACTCTGCCAAGTCAGGGGTGCTGCCCGACAGGACTACGCCTCTCAAAGTCCTCCCACCAAGTAAGAGCAGCCCTCGTGAACTGAAAGTAGTAAAATGCCACACCACTCGACTCAAGGATCCCTGCCGTACGGAGCATACGCTAACACCTGTCAAGAAAACCCTGGGCTCCTCGGACTCGGAAAATCAGAGGCTGGAGGCCTACCAAACCTCTCGAGACGACGCTGCTCATCGTCTGGCATAGCTGGAACCACGAAGCCCTGAGCTGGTGAACCTGCTGAGCTGGAGGTGCCTCTGGTGTCTATAGTCCCTGCACTACTGCTCAGGTGTGCGAGCAGCGAGGGTCTGATGCCTCCCCCAGCCTGTGAAGTAGCTGCTGCTGCTGCTGTGGTGGCTGAATTGCCTGAGCTAGGCCAGTGCAAACTGATAATATTTGTGCTAAGGCCTCCTGAAGACCCGGAATCACGATAGGCACAGCTGGTGCTTGAACAGGTTGCTGCTGGTGTGTCCCACAGCTGGAGCCTGATCCTGAGCTGGGGCAATTGGTGGATCAGCAGGTGCTGCCCCGGCTGCTCTGCCTCTACCACAACCACGACGCGTCCACGACCTCTGGCGGCCTCAGTAGGTGGTTCTGGTGGTTTGTCCGCCACGTTCGGTAGCTCGTGTCCTCACCATCTGTGAGAGAATAGAATCATAGAAGTTTAGCTCTCAATTCAACAAAGCCGCACGACAAGAATTTCAAGAATGTGAAGTTTTCCTAAAGGTTCTGTAGCCTCTCGAGGATAAGTACAGACGTCTCCATACCGATCCACGAGACTCTTCTAAACCGGCTATGACTCGTGAGACCAAGTAACCTAGGGTCTGATACCAACTTATCAGACCCCAACTCGGTCGTGATGGCGCCAACACATCTGCTAGGCAAGCCGACCATTTAAATCACCTTAACCATTTTTATCCAGTTCATGAATTAATTAACACAGATAAATTACTAAGTCATAATACTGAAATTCTGAAATAGAGTTAAAACATGCGGAAATCCCAAATATCAATACTACTACACAGCCCGAAGAATCCGGTGTCACGAGTCTGAGCCTCTAATACATGATATATCAACTACTACAATATCGTTCTAAAGAAATGCGGAAATAAAGCAATAAGATAGAAGGTAAGATCGGGATTGCGGACGTCATGTAGCTACCTTGATACTCCCGGATATGCTACTCGACAGAGAAGTCCTCACTCAGCCTCAGATGTACCTGGATCTGCACGCAAGGTGCAGGGAGTAATGTGAGTACTCCGACCCAGTGAGTAATAAACATAAATAAGGCTGGGAATAAGAAATCCTAAATAGGCACAAAGTAATTAATATAATACTGCATTTAAACCAAGTAGTATAAAGTCAGTAAACCTAATAACAATTATGGAAAAATACATACAACAGATAAGTAAGTAAATGACAGTCAAATATGAAATGCAACACATAGTCCGGTACTCTCTAGTACCCGCTGCGCGGCGTGCATCCCGCTCCATTTATTTATCATCGACTGCGCTCACTGGGGGTGTGCAGACTCCGGGAGGGCCCCTTACGGCCCAAGCGCAATAATAAGTCATCTCGTGGCATCAATTAGGCCCTCGGCCTTGGCATCCATTAGGCCCTAAGCCTCATATCAATATCAATACAGTACCGCCGCGGCACGCAACCCGATCCCATACTCATTCCAGAATCACATAATCCCCTCGGACACAATATATAGAAATATTCAGCCCAAACTTCATTAAAAATATTAATTAAGTTTCAAGTTTGAGAAGAGGTGGCTGAGTTTGCAAAATAGTATTAATTACTAGAACTGAGTTCAATAGTATGTAAAAATGGTAAGAAACCAGTAATAGCAATCCCTGAAAGATTCAATCAGTTGGCACGAAGCCCAAATATAGCAATCAGCTCAACTTATAACGATAATAAGTATTCTCAGTCAAATACGCAGTATATTCATCTACCGGGACGGACCAAGTCACAATCCCCAACGGTGCTCTACCCCACGCTCGCTATCCGGCGTGCAAGTCACCTCAATATAGCACTACGATGTGCAAACCCGGGGTTTCAAACCCTCATGACTTCATTTACATCTATTACTCACCTCAAGCCGGCCAAAATCCTAGCTCGCTATGCCCTTGCCTCTCAAATTGACCTCCTCGCGCGTCGAATCTGACCAAAACCACAACGAATATGTCACAATATGCCAATGGAACAATACCCAATCGAAAACAATCGAAAAATAGCAAAAATCTCGAAATTAGCAAAACCCGAGCCCCGGGCCCACTTCTCCAAAATCAGAAAATTTTACATCAACGGGTTCCTTATCTCGCCACGAGTCCATACATACCAAAAACTCCCAAATCCGAGCTCAAATGGGCCATCAAAACCCAATTTGAAATATCAAATTTCAAGCCCTAGTTCTTCCCCTTTTTGCTAAGTTTTCATGAATTTCTAGGTTAATTTCACAACTAAATCACGTTTTTAGTTCATAAAACTTACCTCCAATCAATCCTCTTCAAAACCCTCTTCAACTCCCAAATAGCTCTCAAAATGCCCAACAATGGAGGAAAATATGACCTAGCTCGCGGAGGAAATGTTTTAAAAACTATTCTGCCCAGTTCTAATTTTCTTTTATGCGAACGCGATGGCCCCCTCGCGTTCGCGATGAGCAAGTATTCCTCTGACCAAAATTACCCTTCGCGAACCCGGTGTCCCACACGCGAACGCGATGCCCTGGGTCTCTGAACCTACGCGAACGCGGCCACTGAAACGCGAACGCGAAGAACAACAAAATGACCTTCCGCGAACGCGAGAGGCCAAACCCGAAGCACAAATTCTCAGGGACCCCAAATTCCTTCTTCGCGAACGCGGCCCCAGGCACGCGAACGCGAAGGCCAATGTTGCGACCAAACGCACTCACGCAAGTGCACGTGATCGTCAAGTAATAAAGTAGTGAGTAGAGTATCGTTCCCACGATGACTTGTGATTAACTATTAACTAAATTAGACTATCCTAATTATCTAAACAAGAATTAAACCTAGAAGTATTTGATTCTAAACTAATTAAAATAATCAAAATAAATAATGAACTTTGAATAGAGAAAGAGCAGATTTTTATGATATCAACGTAATGAAAACGATCTAGGGTTATGGGCTATCTAACATTCCTATTGTATTCTTCAATTGAATTGACTAACTAATTTATCGAGTTTATTGGTTGACAGGGTTAATATTGCTCATAAGAATCTGTCGAGTTCTTACTCGCCTATTCAAGCTAACCCAACGCCTATATGTCTATGGAGTTAGAATCAACAAGAACGCATTTATAATTCCTGTAAATTAACCAAGCAAGGCAATTAGGTATATGTCTATCCTAACCGCGAATCCGTTCCCCGATGCCCAGGTGCAAGAACTTGCTCTACTCAATCCTATATGCAATATAGAATTCCCACTTTCGAGTTCAACTCTAGATTCGTAGATAGTATTCAATTGGTGATCAAGCAATCAAATAATTAAGTGCAGGATTAAATAAATAAACCAATATTATAAACTAAGAAATCAAAATCAATATCCGAATAACAATATTCATGAAAGAACCACAACCCTAGAACGTGAAGTTTAGCTCCACATAGACATGGTAGCAAAACAACAAATCATACAAAGAAACATAAAAATTACTAAGTTTGGAGAAAGAAAAGATGAAACCCGGCCTCCACGACGGCTCTGTGCTTGTCCCTTGGTCAAAAATTGCTCTAAAAACGTTCTCTCATGTATATATACCAAGTAGGGTTGGCCCCAAACAATTATACCTTCTCCAATGTAAAAAAAGACACTTTTCCCGAGTGACTAGCACGAGCTCGCGCATTACTTCGCGCATTTTTTCTGACATTCTGCCTCAGCTCCCTAACACGCGCGACTACTGAAGTTCTCTTCCTATTTTTCCGTGATAAATTTACTAGCGTATAAACTTTTATCCAGATGTTCCCTTATTATCTAATCCTATTGATTGTCACGACCCCAATCCCGGTCGTGATGGCGCCCAACACAAATGCTAGGCAAGCCCGACCAATTAAATACTCTCAACCCAAATACGCAATCCGTTAACAAATAATACGATTAAAATATCAAAATGTCAAGGTTCCAATCCGAATCTAAATAACATAGTACGGAAAATAATAACGAATATCCAAACATCTCCCCAATAGATCTGGAGTCACGAGTCTAGAGCCTCTAAATGTAACAGAGTAATATATTCATAGTAATAAAGAAGTCTAGGATAGGGAAAGACAAATAAAATAAAGGGGAGGAGTCGGGTCCTGCGGACGTCATGCAGCTACCTCAACAACTCCTGAAAATAAACTTCACGAAAACAGCAAACGGCTCCACTAAGTCTCCGGAGCACCTGAATCTGCACACATGGTGCAGGGAGTAAAGTGAGTACTTCCAACTCAGTGAGTAATAAACATATATAATGGCTGAAAGTAAGAAATCCCGAAATATTACGATATAAAGCTATAAT
This sequence comes from Nicotiana attenuata, assembly GCF_001879085.1. NCBI lineage: Eukaryota > Viridiplantae > Streptophyta > Magnoliopsida > Solanales > Solanaceae > Nicotiana > Nicotiana attenuata. Next base: position 15,615 of record NW_017671530.1, read on the forward strand.
CAGCGATTCAGCACGTTAAACGATAAAACAATAGCAAACAATGACAATTAAGGCCAACAGATATAAAATGCATGAATGCAATGCAATGCACATGACCGCTGCGGCGCGCAACCCGATCCATTTGGGTACCCGCGCTCACTGTGGGGGTTCAAACTCCGGAGGGGCTCCTACAGCCCAAGCGCAATATCATAGTAACATTCGCTGCGGCGTGCAGCCCGATCCACACTCAGTCCAGATATGCATATGCATGCAAGCCACTCGGGCACAGTCAAATTATTCATTTTAGTTTCAATTATTAGGAATTTTAGAGCTAAATGTTTAACCTTTATTTATATACTAGTCATTTCGAGACAGTGTCTAACTCAGGACTGATATCATGAAATATGCTAAGCATTATGGAAACAGTGATAAGGGTTCCTGAAGGATGCAAATGATGGGCACAAAACCCCAAACATATTCATAAAATCCAAGTAGGATGATCACCAAACAATTTCTAGTCAAGAACACAGTACAAACATCAATCGGAACGGACTAGGTCAAATCCCTAGTCACAATCGACCCCGCACTCGTCATAGAGTACGTGTCTCGCCTCAATATAGCGTCACAATGTGATATACCGGGGTTTCAAACCCTCAGGTCATCATCTACATCTATTGCTCACCTCAAGCCGGCCACAAGTCTAGCTCGCTATGCCTTTGCCTTTCGAATCAACCTCTCCGCACGCCGAATCTGATTAAAACCACAACGAATACATTACAATAGGCTAAAGAAACATAACCTAATCGAAAAGACTCGAAAAACACCAAAATTCACGAAGTTGGCAAAACCCGAGCCCCGGGCTCACTCCTCGAAAAATTACAAATTTTACATCACTGGATTCCTCGTCTCGCCACGAGTCTACACATACCAATTTTACCAAAATCGGAGTTCAAATGCCCTTTCAAAATCCGTTTTTACATCACAGCTTTCCAAGCCCTAGCTTGACCCGTTTTTGATGAAATTCTACTGATTTCTATGATAAATTTACCATAAACTCGGGTAATTAGGCCAAGAGACTTACCTCCAATTGATTCTCAGTCAAAACCCTCGAAAATCCTCGCCCAAAGCTCTCCAAGTCGCTTAAAAATGGTGGAAACTACCTCTTGTTCGCGGATGAAATATGATATTTTAAACCCTTCTGAACAGTCCAGTTTTCGCTTCTGCGGTCCCGCTTTCGCTTATGCGGGACCGCTTCTACGGCCAAATTTCCGCTTTTGCGGTCTTCATTAAACTTCCAAAAACCCGCTTCTGCGGTTCTACTTTCGCACCAGCGGTACCGCTTCTGCGGTCCGCTTCTTCGCTTATGCGGATCCTGCCTTCCATCTCCTCGCCGCTTCTGCGATCACCGCTCCGCTTAAGCGGCTCCGCTTCTGCGATCCAAGACCCGCAGAAGCGAGAATACCAGAAACAGCATGCCTTCAGCTGTGTGAAATTCCAAAAACTCCCCGTTAGCCATCCGAAATCATCCCGAGGCCCCCGGGACCTCGACCAAAGGCACCAACATATCCCATAACATCATTCAAACTTGTTCCAATCTTTAAAACACATTAAACAACGTTAAAACCATCAAATCACATCGGATTCAAGCCTAAGTTTCTTAAAAACTTCCGAATTACGCATTCGATCAAAAACCCGACCAAAACACCTCCGAATGACCTGAAATTTTGCACACATATCCAAAATCACCTAACGGAGCTACTGCAACTCTCGAAATTCCATTCCGACCCTCGGATCAAAATCTCACCTATCCACCGGAATTCGCCAAAATGCCAACTTTGCCAATTCAAGCCTAATTCTACACCGAACCTCCAAAATCACTTCCGATCGCACTCCTAAGTCACAAATCACCTCCCGAAGCTAACCAAAACACCAGAATTCACATCCGAGCTTTCTAACTAATAAGTCAACGTTCGGTTGACTTTTCCAAACCAAACCTTCCTTAAAGAGACTAAGTGTCTCATTTCCTATCCAAATCAATTCAATTTAACTCTAACTCACCCGTTGCCGATAATAATACATGAAAGAGCAATAAATGGGGAAAACGGGGTTGTAATACATGAGATGACGGGTTGGGTCGTCACATTGATGTTGTCATTGCATAGACTAACGGACCTCCTATTTGCATCAACCAGTAACTGGAGAACTGAAATAGATGACGAGTATGAATGGATTCTAATTGTGATGTTTATCTGCAAGAGAAAAAGTTCAAAACCACTAGAAGTCAGTTTAGTTTAGAAAAATCTGAGAGAAATTGTTACCATGTAGTGCAAATTGCAACTATATATTACTTGATAGTATTCTGCTAAAATATTAAAGAGTGATTGAGATAAAGTACTCAGTTGACAATTACATGGCCAACACTTTGGATTGGATGAATCTTACATCTGGAAGCACATTTTGAGTGATCGGAACTCTATAAAAGAGTTTAATCCAAATGTTGAACCTTAATGGTTTTGCTTCTGTTTTTTCATTTGATATCCTTAAAAAATTTAACGTGGAACAAAATTTGCTGTTGAAGGTGAAGAATCAATCAAATGACTTCAGTGTTACGAGCTAAAACATGTTTCTTCATGGAGTATTTTCCTAAATGTTTCCTTATATTTTCTCCCATCTTTTTGCCAGAGATCTTTGTTGCTGATATTGGTTACAATTAATTTCTTTCTGGCCTCCAAGGAAAATATCCGCATTATAAAAACCGGAAATATTTCAGACCATTGTGGGTCATTTCAAATAAAATTTCATAGGGTATCTATGTGTTCCTGAGATATTTATGGCGAACACTTCCTCACAAGTTTTCACGAAGTTGTGCAAATTAATTGTTTTTTTTTTCCTTGGTTGCAGTTTATTTAGTTTGGAATTCCATAATTTCTTGGACGGTTAGCTAGAATTATGTAGCGTACAGAGCATGCTTTCATTGGGCCACCTTATGAAATTCATTAGTTAAATATAATACACTTACCAAAAAGTTCTAGGCGGAGAAGGGTTGTGGAGCTGACCCATTACTCCACCGAGTTTTGAATCGTGCATCATTTGCCCTCAGGGATATCTCGGTTACCTGAAGAGTATAAATACATTAGCAGTGGGAAAGCATGAATTTCAAATAAGCTGTTGCAAAGGAGCGGTCATTCTCAAGTGAACATATAAAGCGGCCTGGCTGAAAAAAAAAGGTCATAGCCTTGTATTGTATGCAATTCAGTCCAAGATTCCTTGACACCATAGTCTTTCATTACCCACAACTTAAAAGTGACGTACCTACTACATCTGTAATATGTAGAATAAAAACAAAGCATTCCTCCCAATACTGAAACGCCCTGGTCGATGAACTTGGCGTTGTATGTATTGCACATTCGCTCTATTAAGGGTATCTCTCCGTACACCTCACTTGAAATATTAAGTGAAATGATAGTAGAACATCGTGATAAACTAACCCAATGAAATGCTCCATGTAAAAATGCCAAAGAATCCATACCACCCGATACACGGTGGATACCAATAGGATATTTACAAATTTTTCTCCAAGAACCACGTTTTAGCGCGAGAATTTCAACAGATACATCCCGTTGGATGCGCGCTTCTAGGTTAATCGCAATGATCTTATAGTCGTCACTAGTAGAATCATATCCAATCCCGCATACATAGTCAATAAATGGAAATTCTGGACGGGGAAGTTCTATTGATTCTCTTGTGGAGGGGGGGTTCCACAGCCGAGGTCATCAATAGTTCCCAGAAGAACCAACCCATCACAACAACAGTAGATTACAGAACACACTGGTTTGTCGTTTGAAGGCCAATAAAGTGTTTGTTCATCCACAACAACTTGAAGTGACGATAAAGAAGAAGAATAGAAGCTACAAATATATATGATCCTTATACCTGCACCTTGGGCTAACCAGAAGTTTTTGAGAACTTCGGTCATTCTTGGCATGATTGAGATGCTTCTTCATAAAGTATGGATCAGAGATTGATGCCTTCCACAATTTCGAAACGCATGTGAATTGAAAGAGATACCGCACGGGTAACCTGGCGAGAACTATGTCCTCCTCGAATTGTATTTGCATGGCCTATATAGGACAAGGAAAGTGCTTTAGTAGTTCACTAGTCGAAGATGTTAAATCATTCGGGCTCACAATAATAATATGAAAACCAATTAAAAAAGAAAGCTCTAGCAACTAGAGTTCAAAACAGATTTTCATAGACTGCCCAATCATTGCAACAATTGTGGTAAGAATACTTGTGGAGTTTTAAAGAAGAGAGTTTTGATGAATGTTAGATTCCAGTAAGCATTACTAGAGCATAACTCTCTTCTTTTCAATCACAAAATTAAAAAAACCAATAAAGCGTTGTTAGCTACTCTTTCCTTGAAAAATATTATCTTTAACCTGCCAGGGAAAATGTCAAAGAATTTAAGTAAAACCACCCTAAAATCAGAACTAACCTGATCAACAATATCCATCTGCTCTATAGTATTATTTGACACTGCAATTAATTAAAACAAGTTGTGGCTGCTTAGCAACATATATAAATAAAGCACAATAAAGCAGAATACGAGGTAGCTGGTGCATTAAACAGACACAGCAGAAGCAGACTTATAAGTTCTACAAATCATCTAGTACACGTATATATTAGCACGGCTTGAATCCGTGACCTTCTTGGAAACAACCTCTTGTAAAAATATAGGATAAGACTGTGTACAATAGACCCTTGTGATCATGCCCTTTCTCGGACCCCGCGCATAGCGGGAGCTTAGTTCACCGAGCTGACCCTTTAAACTCATTACCACCATCTAAGCGACTCGATTACATCTCAAAATTCAACAAATTCTGCCTTCATCATATACAAATTAAATATATCACGCAGTTTCAAGACGAATAATGTGATGAATTTAATTTGATAAAAAGGATTTCAAAAGCACAACAGCTGGTTAAAAAAAAAAAACACACACACACACAGCAGAAGCAGAAAGAAAGAGATGTTGGGTGTGCGAACAAAGTACCACATTGGTAGCTGAAAAGATTGGGAGTCTACATATAAGTGTAGGTATCTCTTAATGGTGTGAGGCCTTTTGGGAAAAACCCTGCGGGCTTGGCCCAAAGCGGACAATATCATACCATGTTAAGAGTGTCATTGGGCCGTTTAAGCCCAACAAGAGATACCTTTGAAGATGTGATTAAACTTTTGGATGGAATCTCCTCTATTGCTAGTAATTATTTTTCTTTTATTTGCTAGTAATCATGAGATCTATTATGATTAATAAGCTCCCATTTAGCAATAGAATTTTGGCTTTATTTTTTAAAATTTATTTTAAAAATATTATTTGTTTATGAAATATGATTACATTTAAAAAATTTCAAGTTACCGAGAACTGGTTTAGAGCATTTTTTGGGCGAAATATTTTCTTCTACTCATAAAACTTCAAGAATTTTTTTAAATAAAATGCATATCCAAACACAAATCAACTTTAAAAAATTATTTTTCAACACAACTTCAAAATTTTAAAAAGTTTTTAGCTAAAATTATCCCTTATATTTGGGGCAAGATATAACTTTGTCTTTTATATATCACCTTGAGTACTTATTGTTCCTAACTTTGCGAAAGTTAAGCACCATTAGTCCACTTAACAGGGAAATCAAAGGGATACCTAAAACTAGGAGTGACAAACGGGCGGGTCGGATCGGATATGGTTCGGATTGAAAACGGGTAATGAAAAAGGATAAATTATCCGACCCAACCCATATTTAATACGGATAAAAATTGGTTACCCGGCCCATATTATTCATGACTTCCTGCATATGATCACTTTTGGGAGAATTCTTAGTCTTCCTAACTTGAGGAACCCCCAATTTAAGACTTTACAAATGTAAAAGTTAGACCCATTGGTTATCCATTTTCTAAATTTGATCTGTTTTTAAAAATTTCATTATCCAATCAATTTTTTAATGAATAATATGGATGGTTAACCGTTTTCTTTTAACTATTTTGCCACCCCTATTGAAATCTCTGTCGCCTGGTTAACAATTCAATCTTATAAAATCTAGCTACGTCAGGGAAGGGAAACTACAACAGTGATTGGCCTGCCAACGATTATGAGGGACTGGGAAGAAGGCCAGTGATGTTATTGTTCCGTCTTTTGTTTATACCTAGCCCAAAATATAAGGAACAATTTTAGCAGTGCGCGCAGAAAATAATTTTTAAGTATTAAAGCTTATTTTTTAAATAAGTATTTAGACGTGCTGAATCTGATAATAAACAGTTGATATGTTTGGTAGAAAAATAATAATAAGTTGTTCTATCATTTTTCTATTATTAAAATAACTAAAATACCCTTAAAATTTTTTACAACGTATTATAAATTAAAAAGTTTTTTTATGAAGAAAAAAATAAACAACGAATATAGAATGAAGAAAAAGTTAAATAATTTATTTTGAAAAATAAATTTTGTGAATTAAAAAATATTGTTAAGGATAAACTAGTAAAAATCTCGGTTAAACTAAAAGTGCTTATAAGCTGAAAAGTCATACACTTATAAGCACTTTGGGTGTTTATCAAACGCAAAGATAAGCCAAAAAATACTTATAAGCCAGTTCGATCAGCTTTTAAGCTTAGCCAAAGACCCGCTAAGTCTGACATTTGAAATCATTTTTTTGGCTCATAATTAAAACCGGTACTTGGCAACTGTCTAAATGTATTACTACCACGGTAAGAACATTTTTACTGAACTATCTCAAGCGAATAGCCACTAATCGTAGTGCCAACTTTTAACACCGTCTATAGGACAGTGATGATTTTGAGTGAAATTAAAATTCGGGAAAGGGCCAAATATATCCTTGTACTATGAAAAAAGTTTTAAGTATACCTTTTATTATAGGCAGAATACATACTTTACCCATCGATCTTGTACTCAAATCCCTCTTATACACCTGTTAAATACAGGAGTAATATTACACACCAAAACTTTTAAAAGTGTGTCAATTACACACCTCTTTTGCCATGTGTCACACGCGTGAATTACACATAAAAGAGGCGCGTGAAAACTACAAAATTCATCTGAAATTAAGTTTATTTTTTTATTTTTTCCCTTTTTAACTATTTTCTTTTCAAATTAAAGAAAAAATATAACTCATGTCTTCTTCCTAACCCCAGCATTTCCTCCTCCTCCACCCTCCCCTCCCCCCGCGCCCGTTTCGTCTTCTTCCCCAACCTCCATCCTAGTTTTGTCTCTCCAACCCACATGACTAAAAAGAAAAAGAAAAAGAAAAGAGGAGCTATTGAATCTTATAAAAATCACTATTATTGACCTTTTGAAAAAACATGAAAATTTAATCGGGTCTTGTTGATTTTGGTGTCCATGACCTAGAAAATTAGTTGGATTCGTGATTATTGTTGAATAAAATTTTACTTAGGTGATTAATTTTGATAGAATCCAAAAAACACCATTAACAAGTTTGAAGCTTTGGGTTTGAGATTGAATTTGAAATTTGTACAAGAATTTGTGGTGGATGTTAAAACTTGTTAAAAATCGGGCAAAGAGTTGAATCTATAGTTAGGGAAGAAGGTGCTTGTAGTGGAAGGGTTGTAACGACCCGACCGGTCGTTTTGAGCTTTTGCACTTCGCTCGCCAGTTCTCGGGCATGACTAGCCCCGTGTGATGTATTATGACTTATGTAAATCGTCAGTTTTGGTTTTCAGGATAATCAGAATAAATTTGGAAGAACAGTTCTCAGTTTGAAGCTTAAAATTTGAAAGGTTGACCAAGTTTTGACTTGTTAGTATATGATCTCGGATGGAAATTTTTATGATTTGGTTAGCTTCGTTAGGTGATTTGGGACTTAGGAGCGTGATCGGAATGTGTTTTGGAGGTCCGGAGTAGATTTAGGCTTGAATTGGCGAAATTGGAATTTTGGCGATTTCCGATTGATAGGTGAGAGATTTTGATATAGGGGTCGGAATGGAATTCCGGAAGTTGGAGTAGGTCCGTTTTGTTATTTGTGACGTGTGTGCAAAATTTCAGGTCATTCGGACGAGGTTTGATAGACTTTTTGATCGAAAATGAAATTTGGAAGTTTTTGGAGTTCTTAGGGTTGAATCCGATGTGAATTTGGTGTTTTGATGTTGTTTTGAGTGTTCCGAAGGTTGGAACAAGTTTGAATGATGTTATGAGATATGTTGGCATGGTTGGTTGAGGTCCTGAGGGCCTCGGGTGAGTTTCGGGTGTGTTTCGGATCATTTTGGGCTACTTTGGATGCTGATTTTCTGATATGGCCTCTGGAAGTTTGTTCTTCGCGTTCGCGAAGAAGGAAATCTTGGTTGCTCAGGTCTGACTTCGGAGGCTCATATCTCACAATCTATAAGGAATTTGGAGATGATCCAAACATGAAAGTTGTATTCCTTTGAGTCTAGTTTTCAGAAAGGTAAATTAATTGGCATTTCGATTTATGTACAAAAAGTTATGGTAGTTACACTACAGGATGTCCAGGGAGAGTTTGAAAATCTTTGCTGCATAGGGCTGACTTTAAAAGCTTATATCTCGCAATATTTTTATGACTCAGGAAATCATCAACCTATGAAATTATAGCCCTTGGTGTCTAGTTTTCAGAACATCAAACCATTTATCATTTGGAGTTGTGTGCAAAAAGTTATGTCAATTATACTAAAGGCTATCTGGAATGAATTTGGAAATCGTTGATGAGGAATTTGCTCAACGCGAACGCGAGAAGGGTCGCGAACGCGATGAACAAACCCCTGGGCAGCAGAATAAAGTCCAAATTCGTCCCATTCTTCCATTTTTGGACCAAGGAAGCTCAGGTGGGGCGATTTTTCGAGGAATTTTTAGAGAAAACAACGGGGTAAGTGTTCTTAACACAATTTTTGATAGATTACTCGAATCCATCGTTGTTTTTAACATTTAATTGGTGATTTTAAGTTGGAAAAGTTTGGAAACCCTCTTGGATATATTTGAGGATTTTAGGGTCGAGATGTTATCGAAATTTAGTAATTTTGGTATGGTTAGATCGTGGTTGAATGGGTTGTCGGATTTTGTGAGTTTCATCGGATTTCGAGACGTGGGCCCCACGGGCAATTTTGAGTTAAATTTCGGATTTTGATAGAAAATTAGTATTTTCATATGGAATTAATTCCTATAATTAGTATTGACTAAATTGAATTAACTGTGGGTAGGTTTCATCGGATTTCGAGACGTGGGCCCCACGGGCAATTTTGAGTTAAATTTCGGATTTTGATAGAAAATTAGTATTTTCATATGGAATTAATTCCTATAATTAGTATTGACTAAATTGAATTAACTGTGGGTAGATTCGGGTCGATTGGAGGCCGATTCAAGGGGCAAAGGCATTTCGGAGTAGGATTTTGCTCGGATTGAGGTGAGTAATTATTGTAAATGTTGTCCTGAGGGTATGAAACCCCGGATTGCATATCGTTGTGCTATATTGAGGTGATGCACACGCTAGATAATGAGCGTGGAGTCGTGCACTGTTGGGGATTGTGACTTAGTCCATCTCGAATCATTGCTTTACCGCGCGTTTGACTGAAAATTGTTTGCTATCATCATGTTTTGGGCTGAACACCATATTTGGGCCTCGTGCCAACTATTTGAACCCTTAGGGGACTTCTATTAATATTTCCTCACTGTTTTGACTTTATACTTGAACTCAGTCATGCTATATTACACTGTTTTCATAACTTAGCCATGTTTACTCTGTTTTAACACTTAAATGATATTTAAACGATATTTTGGGCTGAGAACCATGTTTTACTATTGCCTGAGTGGCTTGTGAGGATTATTTTGTCTGAGTAAGGTCGAGGGCCTACGTTGTGAGGAAATATTTGATTATGATTATGAGGCCGAGGGCCTGAGATATGTACGCCACGAGGTGGCTTGTTGATATGAGGCCGAGAGCCTAGGGATGATGCCACGAGATGGCTTGATATTGAGCTTGGGCCGTAAGGGGCCCCTCTAGAAGTCTACACACCCCCAGTGAGCGCGGGTACCCATAGTGATCTGAGTTATAGCCCGAGGGGCTGGTATTGTTTCTGAGATGTTGCCCGAGGGGCGAATTTGTTGACACTGTGCTCGAGGGGCAATCTTTTATGTGTTTATCTTTCTTGTTTGCCTGTCTTTTGCTTGCTTAATTGTTAAAAAGGCTTTTATGAAGTTTAAACTGAACTGAAATGATTTTCTACATATCTGTACTGCGTCACTATAGCCTATAATGTGCCTTACGTGATTTCTTGCTTTCAGTCTTTATTTATGATTATTACTCACTGAGTTGGAGTACTCACTTTACTGCCTGCACCCCGTGTGCAGATTCAGGTGTTGTTGATCCTGCTAGCGCGAGTTGAGAGCTCCCGCCAGACTTCGGAGTCCACGAGGTAGCTGCTTGGCGTCCGCAGTCCCGTGTTTCTCCCCCTTTATCTCATTTCCACCTCTTTATCAGACATTTGTAATAGGTTATAGACTTTTCAGACTTGTGTTAGGATTGATAGATGCTCATGATTAGTGACACCCCGGTTTCGGGTTGTGTTGGGTTGTTCTTCCGCATATTTGTACTGTTGACTGCTTAAATGTTGGATTATTTATCATGTTTTAGACTTAATCCTCATTGTTAACTGCTTAAAACTGAAATGGGTAAGTGTCGGTTGGCCTTGTCTTCACGAGAGGCGCCATCACGACCGGGTCCGGGTTTAGGATCGTGACAAGTTGGTATCAGAGCCTAGGTTACATAGGTCTCACGAGTCATGAGCAAGTTTAGTAGAGTCTTGCAGATCGGTACTGAAACGTCTGTACTTATTCTCGGGAGGCTGCAGAACCTTTAGGAAATCCCACATTCTTGAATTCTTATCGTGCATCCTTGATTCATCTTGAAATATAACTCTCGAAATTCCTTCCACGCTTTCGTATGCGCGCATGAGCGCTCGGTATCAGTTGTGCACTGACGGATTGTGATTCCTTGACCGGAGGACGAGAGGTGATTTATGTGTGTTGGTGTTGGGCCTGTCTGGAGGACTTGAGGCCGAGCCTTGCCTGTAGCTTGAGCCCTGAGCTATTGATTACGCGAGCGCGTGTTTCTGGATTTATATGTTCGATAGTGTCCCTATTAAGGGAAGTGATGACTGGATAGTTACGTGATGAGTGTGATGTGACTACGAGGTGTGTTCATATGAATTGAACGAGACAAGAAGGGTCTGCTTGGGGGTAGTAAGAACTATCCGGTGCTTGATTCCCATCGTGATTTGATGTGCAACCCGAGTTGTGGGCATGTTGAAGGACCTTTTCATGTTGCCTAGTTGGGAAGTGAAGTAGATTTCACGTTGTGATATGAGTTCAGACTCAGGAAGATTAAATGACTGCGTAATATTTATGATGGTGGAAGGGTATAAAGAGATGTTAGTTTGAGGTGAAACATGTGGGTTATCTCCTGCGGAGTGTTCTGATGTTTGCGTGATCCTTTATGTCGTTTATTGGAAGATCTCTGTTACTAGTGAAATATATGTGTTGCAATTTGAATTTGGGTCGTCTAAGAGAGTGGGCTTGACTGTTACGAGGGTGAATGCGAGATTTGCAGAAGATTTAAAGTACTAGATGGTTTGTGTTTCACGAGATTATAAAGGATTGAGTTTAATCTTACTATGGTATTATGGCAGTAATAGAGTATATGCATTATGAGTTATTGTGTGTTTCGATCTATGGATTTGAGCCAAGTGGGGGAGTCTGCTATTGATTAGTTGATTGTACGGTTATATGCTATGTTGGTTCCAGTTTGAGGCGTACGAGTGAATCAGTTATGGCTTACGGAGGTTGAGACCGAGGATGGCTCGAGTAAAGGAAATTTCAATAAAGGTTATGTTATGCTTTATGGGCGTATGAGAATCACGCAATGACTTGAGTTGTTATTGGTGAAGGATGTAGTGTACATGGAGCAGGAACTTATATGGTTGCATTAAGGTGGGGTTACTCCCTTGAGTATTGTTGTGCTAATGGGACATGTGTCATTTGGCTTATTTGGGCAGTGCAATTTAGATTTGAGCAGAGTAGATGGCTCTTGAAAGAATTCTTATGGACTTAGAAATGTATATGTAGCAATTGAAAATTTTTCGGATCTGTATGCCACTAGAATCAATCAATTACATTGGATGGTACTGAGACTTGCAGTAATTTTGTATGACTATGGATTCTGTACTCCAGTATAAAGGAGGTAAAAGATTGTGTTATACCCCATTTTAACACGGGTCAAACTAGAGTATAACATATTGGTAATTCTAGAAGTTTAATTAATTAAAGAGAGTCGCCACCTAATTATTTTAATAGTGAATTAGGACACCAATTTTAACTAAGTAGTGCTTAAAGTTAACTCTATTTTTACGGTCTGCTTAACCTTAGAAATTTTAGATAAGGGTTCTAATTAATCCTATAGGGAAGGTTATTAAGGCACCCTATATGACCCGTTAATTACGACTAATCGATCAAACTTAGGTTAATTAATCTAGTGCGACAATATAATTGCATAATTTAATATTTTTTTATACATAGTTGGAAAATAACACGTGATAATATATTCCATATACTAAAATGTCACGAGCTAAGTATAACCTTTAGTTGGACATATGCCCAGAAGAACGCTCCAACGACCATTTTTAAGATGAATTGAACTTAAACTTTGTAAAAGGGAATAGTTTCTTATGGCCAAATATTGCTGAAAAATGTTAAGGAAATAGTTTCCCTTGAACTTTGTAAAAGGGAATAGTTTCTTATTGGCAAAATTAAACTGGCCATCGACAGAATTGAACTTAAATTCAAATGGTTGATTTTGAAAAGATCTTAAAATTGATGAATAATAAAATCGGCAATTTGTGTAAATGCCACAAACTAAATAAGATTTAGCTACTTATACTTTAAGTAAAATGTTTAAACGGATTAAGGATATAATGGGTGTAAGAAGTTAGTTTTGATTTGATGAAACCAACAATTTAAGACATTTCTAAAACAGAATGCTTTTGAAAGAAAAATTTACTACGTTAGAATATTGTTAAAGGAAAGAAATACAGTTTTAACATGTGTTCTTTAGAAATAAATAAAAAAAAATTAGCTGGAACTAATCATCTTGTGTTTATTATCGCCATTAGAGAAGGTTTTGACCGGAAAGTTTTTAGAAGGATCATTTTAAGAAAAAAAACGTTTCTAAGTTCCCATATCTAAAGGCTACATTTTGTATGATTAAGATAGTACCAAATCGACAATAAGAGTAAACATACTATGCTAACACGAATTTTAACATATGATCCTAGAAATTGGAGATAAACTTAAATCACACAAGTAAATTTCAAATAGCACGAGTGATAAGGAAAAGAAATTAAAGACGCTATAGGCATCCCCAAGCGTTTCGCTTGTTTTTCTCGCTAAGGAAGATGGTATGCAATGACTCCATGTGGTGGTGTCTCTATGAGACCCCACTGCGAGAGTTTGCGGGAGTCTCGAATTAAGACTCCATTTGCTCCAAAGTGTACATGTAAAGAAAGGGAAATAAGAAGATTAGTAAAGAAGCCATATACTTATGTAAGGACAATTAAAACGCACCAAATTAAAGAAACACATCAATTCACAGTTCTTAACTTGCAGAAATTTTACATTACTACAAAAAGAACCTGCAAAAGAACCTCATATGTCCCTTACTAACCCCATATATATATTTCTACTTCCTTTTCATAACCATGAGAGTAGTTTTTTTAAAACCTATGGGTTAACATGCTAGATATAAACACATCATTTATTCTTCATTAGAGTCTTATGGGCATGCTGTCTAAATGTGAAAGACACGAAATGAATTAGATATTTACTTAACAGTTCACTTTTAGCTAAATCTATCTCAAACAAAGTGTTCAGAATCATATGGGCAAAACGTCTAAAACCAAAGGTCCAAAAATCATATTTGCTACTAATATATGAACAAAGGGAACTAGTTGTTATAATAAAAAAATTAATCCTTGCATCAGATCAATAATCTTAATGGCTAGCATATTTTCATGGTCATCATCTATATATGATAGGTATAAAAGTACAAATATGATGGAACATGACTAATCTTTGACTAGCAAAAAAAAGTTTCATTCTTAAAAGCATTTTGTCGAACATTCACTAGTCATATTTTGGGACCATTAAAGCGCTAACTTTCCCCTATTATCATGGTTCTAAATCATGAAGTTAACAAATGATATTATCTTTAGATGATGACAAAAGCCTAATACATCTCTTTTGGCAAACTAAAAAAAAACGAAAGGACGTGATTTCTACTACAACTCAAAGTCTTTTAAAAACTAAGTAGCAACTGATTAATTCTTATAAGACATGGTCTTCCAAAAAATGTTACAAAAACAGAAACAAGAATGAAATATCTAAACATGATCTTTAAATAATATTACTCCTAGAAGCATGGTCTTTACCGGTAAATGATAGCTACGGACACAAATAATAAACGAGTCCTAAACTACATATTAATTATTTTGTATACACGTCATGGTGGACTAACGGAAGAACATATAGAGAAAATGCATTTTATTACCACCTAAAGCAAAGAAGCAAGCCAGAAACAAACATCTGATGAACTAGCAAAAATAACTACTAAATCGGAAACATATTTTAGGAGCTAGCGAAATCGAAAGGACATAGTAAAATATCACTGACCTTCTTGTGGGCAGTAAACTGGGGCGTTTGCCAACGACTACTCGAATCTCCGCTTCAAACCTCCTTCACCACCCAAGCGACACAAACAGACCGACAGAAATCTTTGTCACGGCTGAAGGCCAACAAAGATCTGAGAGGGGAGAAGATGAGCAATGAAACACGATTTAAAGCTTATATTTATGGAGGATATGTATAAAGTAAAAGATATTTTGAAAGTTTGGAGGGGAGTAGCGGCGACCATCAGCTGGTCCGAAATTAAGGCCAAATGCAGGTATTTATAACAGCAGATTATATCTAGGGCTTCTTGAGCGGGAATTTTTAGATTTGATTTTGAAAAGTAGCCGTTTGAGATTGAATTTCTGCCTTGGTGATTCTCCCATAGAGATTTCAAAAGTAATTTTGGTCTTTTATGTTGACCAAATCGAAGGAGATCAGAGAATGGCATGGATCTTGAAAAGATAAAGCAAGAGAGACAGAGATTTTACCTGAATATGGTATGACAATACTCTGCCATGGCTGAAGAATAGTTGAATTGTTAGCCAAAAATGGTCATGGAAATAGGCAAAGACTCTGCCATAGAAAGAGGGGAGAGAGTGAGAGCGTACTGTTAATTGTGGTAAACGAGGGGGTTGAGGTACCACAGGCGTTGGATTTGAGGAAAAAATTCGATAACAATTAAATTGGATTTTTGGAATCCAAAAGAGGGATATTTCTGGTGGAAGAATCTAGAAGAGAATAATACAATTTGGGCAAATACTTTTTGGGCTGATTTAAGAAATTATTTAGGCTGTCTTGTGGATTACTGTTTGGGCCGGTAGAATTAGTAGAAAAAATATTGGGCTACTAACTAGGCCGAGTTTCCCCTTCTTCTTTTAATTTCTTTAGGCTTCTAATAATCAACAATAATTTTAATGTTAAAAATAAGCAAGTAATTAACTTATTTATTATACCTAATAATAATTACTAACGTTCAAATAAAATATTAATCGTAATATACGGCAAGATTTATTAAATATAAAATTTTGTAATATTTAAAGGTTATTGTAAAAAGTGTTCTCGCTTAGTGTGATAAAAGAAGTAAAAATACTTTTTTGTGAAAGGTAACAATAAATACGATTAAGGTATGAATGATAAAGACGATAGCGATAGCATTAATAATAGTAATAATAATAATAATAATAACATTAATAATAATAGTAATAGTGATATTAAGTAAATAATAATAATATGTCTAGTTTGTGCTAAAAAATGGTAAAGTAAATATTGTTACATTATTAGTGATATTAGAAGCTTAAAGAAATAGTTTGAAAGAAAGGAGAGACAAAATTGGATGTCAACAGATTGATTTTAAGGTACTTTCAGAGCGGGCATTTGGAATGTGGTACTTCTGGGGATATTTAAGAGAGTATTCAGCGGCTTATAAGCCTTAGACGTTGTGGTTTTACGTTAAAGTTTGTAGGGCAAGTTTTAGTTAAGGATAATGGTGTACTAGCAAGGAAACATATAAATTTGAAGGTAATTCGGAATGGAACTCGGAGAATTAGGACAACTTGGTAGTAGGTTGGATCGGCATGGTAATGGATATGATAGGTTCTTGGGTGCTTACGATGCAGTGGGTTCTACAGGTGTTTTGTGGCAATGCTCTTAGGTTTTGATGGCTTGCGTAGCTTGGTTGAGTTAGAAAAAGATTCTGTCCTGACGGTTTGGTCTTGTGCAAATGGAATTCGGAAAGTTCTTGATGGTTTCTACCACGGTTAGAGATGTATATTTTCTACTGGCGTGAGGAGTATGTGATGTATAGTGATTTTCTTCTAGATCGGATCAAATGGAATGTTCTTGGCTAGTTGAGTACATAGTCGCTTGTGATTTGGAGTGGATTATGAAGTTCTCACATTTGTCATAGGATGTTATAGTATGTACGGTGTGTTGTGAAGGATTGAGATTGGCATGTGTAAGGTCACAGTTCAGTTATGAAAAGAAGGTCATAAATTCTTAGGAAGCACGGGCGGTTACAGATGACTAGGTAAATGATATTACTAAATGGTGTGTCTTGATAAGGGTATACACTTCATGAAAAGGACAATGTGTTTGAATTAAGTATACTTCATTAGTATTGTGGCACTCTCTTATTGGATCGACTGTTGATATTCAAGTTGGCTTGGTAGCACAGAAGAATTATAGAAATATCCCTCGTGGAATGTTCGAGTATCGGATGTTTGTTAGATGTTCGGGCAGTGTAGCTGGGATCGGATATGGTGATTCGTGTGCTTTATGGATTGGGAGACTGAGAGTTTCCGGGATTAGATGGCTTTGTGGTTGTGGACTGTGAGAAAATAGCTACGGTTGGTCAGAGGGTAGTATGTGCTATGATTCAGTCATTGTGAACCTTCAAAGAGCTAATTATCTATTGTGGGTGACCAGGTTGATTTGGGGTTCATTGGCAACATGGATGTGTGTTCTGCACTTGGTCGGATTTGTTGACTCCGAACCGCTATTGTTGAGAGATGTGACATTCGATTGTTGTTGAGCTTATTCGTGTTCTAGAGTGATCTATGAGTTACTCTCCTATGTTACGAGGAGTTGTGACTTGGTGGTTATATTCACATATGGTGTGGTTTCATTTGGGCTTTATAGCGGGATTTGAATGAGACGGGTATTTGGGAGTTGCATGATTTATTGCGCATTGGGTATATTCTCTCGGACTAGTATGGCATTGTATTATTTACTTCTCCGTGGTTATGGTGATTCACTTGTGATACTAGACATCAAATTGCGATTGGTTGATGATTTTGAGCATGGTGACTTGGAGTGTCTCATGTGAACCAGTGTTTGGATAGGGTCGCGCATTACGGCAAAGTTATATTGAGCTATAATCCTTCGGGTTAGATTCATGTGTTCTGGTTCTATGATTTGTGATGGGTTCTCAACAATGTGTTGTGGTGGTACTGGTAAGCTTGCGGTACAGCTCTCTCATTTGATTCACTTTCCATGATTGGAGTACATTTCGATTGTTGCTTATTGGTGCACGGGTTGCATGGGTTGTGGCTTTAGATTGTATCGATGTGTCATGTCACTAGAGTGGTCGTGATTGGATGAGATGAGGCCATTGGATCTAGAATGAATACAAACAGATTCGGTTTCAGCGTGTTGGAAGGATAATATCGATGTTCGGCTCAGAAATTTGCTATGGTCCTTGACAAAGGGGAAGTGACTTCACGAATGGTTGATCTGAGGAATGGTTACGACTTTCTATGTGTTTCATTATCATTGGCAGTATACGGAAGTGTTGGAATGAGGCTTTATTTGATAAGAGGTTTATTATCGATATTCGGTTGTTCTAAACAACTGTTGTGATCAGAAGTTATCGCCACGAGAGTTTGAGCTATGTGGTATATCACATAATTGCATCTGAGGTTGCAGGTATGATTTGTTACAACTTGTTCGGTCCTATTGAGAGTATAGACGTGAGATTCTGATCTTGTAGATGATTTCATAAGTGGAAATGTGGTTCTAAGGTTTATGGGCTAGGTTGGATTGTGAAATTTCAATTACATTGTGTTATCGGACCTATATGAGATAGGGTGACGAGGGATCACCCCCGGGTATCTGCATGGTAAGGTTATACAGCGACTTGTTGGCTTTTGGAACGACTATGGGCACGTTCAAGGACGAACGTATGTTTAAGTGGGGAGGATGTAACGATCAGACCGGTCGTTTTGAGCTTTTGCACTTCGCTCGCCAGTTCTCGGGCATGACTAGCCCCATGTGATGTATTATAACTTATGTAAATCGTCGGTTTTGGTTTGTAGGATAATCAGAATAAATTTGGAAGAATAGTTCTCAGTTTGAAGCTTAAAATTTGAAAGGTTGACCAAGTTTTGACTTGTTAGTATATGATCTCGGATTGGAATTTTTATGATTTGGTTAGCTCCATTAGGTGATTTGGGACTTAGGAGCGTGATTGGAATGTGTTTTGGAGGTCCGGAGTAGATTTAGGCTTGAATTGGCGAAATTAGAATTTTGGCAATTTCCGGTTGATAGGTAAGATTTTGATATAGGGGGTGGAATGGAATTCCGAAAGTTGGAGTAGGTCCGTTGTGTTATTTTTGACATGTGTGTAAAATTTCAGGTCATTCGGACGAGGTTTGACAGACTATTTGGTCGAAAATGGAATTTGGAAGTTTTTGGAGTTCTTAGGCTTGAATCCGACGTGAATTTGGTGTTTTGATGTTGTTTTGAGCGTTCCTAAGGCTGGAACAAGTTGTTTTGGCGTGGTTGGTTGAGGTCCCGAGGGCCTCAGGTGAGTTTCGGGTGTGTTTCGGATCATTTTGGGCTACTTTGGATGCTGATTTTCTGATATCTGGTGTTGTTCTTCGCGTTCGCGTGGAGCCTCTCGCGTTCGCGAAGAAGAATTTGGCCTCTGGAAGTTTGTTCTTCGCGTTCGCAAAGGAAATCTCGGTTGCTCAGGTATGACTTCGGAGGCTCATATCTCACAATCTATAAGGAATTTGGAGATGATCCAAACATGAAAGTTGTAGCCCTTTGTGTCTAGTTTTCAGAAATGTAAATTAACTGGTATTTGGATTTGTGTACAAAAAGTTATGATAGTTACACTACAGGCTGTCCGGGGAGAGCTTGAAAATCTCTGCTGCATAGGGCTGACTTTGGAAGCTTATATCTTGCAATATAGAATGATTCAGGAAATGATCAACCTATGAAATTATAGCCCTTGGTGTCTAGGTTTCAGAACATCAAACCATTTATCATTTGGAGTTGTGTGCAAAACGTTATGTCAATTATACTAAAGGCTATCTGGAATGAATTTGGAAGTCGCTGATGAGGAATTTGCTCAACGCGAACGCGAGAGAAGGGTCGCGAACGCGAAGAACAAACCCCTGGGCAGCAGAATAAAGTCCAAATTCGTCCCATTCTTCCATTTTTGGACCAAGGAAGCTCGGGTGGGGCAATTTTTCGAGGGATTTTCAGAGAAAACAACGGGGTAAGTGTTCTTAACACAATTTTTGATAGATTACTCGAATCCATCGTTGTTTTTAACATTTAATTGGTGATTTTAAGTTGGAAAAGTTTGAAATCCCTCTTAGATATATTTGAGGATTTGAGGGTCGAGATGTTATCGAAATTTAGTAATTTTGGTATGGATAGACTCGTGGTTGAATGGGTTGTCGGATTTTGTGAGTTTCGTCGGATTTCGAGACGTGGTCCCCACGGGCGATTTTGAGTTAAATTTCGGATTTTGATAGAAAATTAGTATTTTCATATGGAATTAATTCCTATAATTAGTATTGACTGATATGAATTAACTGTGGCTAGATTCGGGTCGATTGGAGGCCGATTCAAGGAGCAAAGGCATTTCGGAGTAGGATTTTGCTCGGATTGAGGTGAGTAATTATTGTAAATGTTGTCCTGAGGGTATGAAACCCCGGATTGCACATCGTTGTGCTATATTAAGGTGACGCACACGCTAGATGACGAGCATGGGATCGTGTGGGGAATATGACTTAGTCCATCCCGAATGATTGCTTTACCGCGTGTTTGACTGAAACTGTTTGCTATCATCATGTTTTGGGTTGAACGCCATATTTGGGCCTCGTGCCAACTATTTGAACCCTTAGGGAATTTTTATTGATATTTTCTCACTGTTTTGACTTTATACTTGAACTCAGTCATGCTATATTACACTGTTTTCATAACTCAGCCATGTTTACTCTGTTTTAACACTTAAATGATCTTTAAACGATATTTTGGGCGGAGAACCATGTTTTACTATTGTCCGAGTGGCTTGTGAGAATTATTTTGACTGAGTAAGGTGGAGGGCCTATGTTATGAGGAAACATTTGATTATGATTATGAGGCCGAGGGCCTGAGATATGTACGCCACGAGGTGGCTTGTTGATATGAGGCTGAGAGCCTAGTGATGATGCCACAAGATGGCTTGATATTGCACTTGGGGCGTAAGGGGCCCCTCTAGGAGTCTGCACACCCCAGTGAGCGCGGGTACCCATGTGATGTGAGTTATAGCCCGAGGGCTGGTATTGTTTCTGAGATGTTGCCCGAGGGACGGATTTGTTGACATTGTGCTCGAGGGGCGATCTTTTATGTGTTTATCTTGTTTGTCTGTCTTTTTCTTGCTTAATTGTTAAAAGGGCTTTTGTGAAGTTTAAACTGAAATGAAATGATTTTCTACATATCTGTACTACGTCACTATAGCATGTAATGTGCCTTACGTGATTTCTTGCTTTTAGTCTTTATTTATGATTATTCCTCACTGAGTTGGAGTACTCATTTTACTCCCTGCACCCCGTGTGCAGATTTAGGCGTTGCTGATCCTGCTAGCGCGAGTGAGAGCTCCCGCCAGACTTCGGAGTCCACGAGGTAGCTGCTTGGCATCCGCAGTCCCGTGTTCACTACAAAAAAGTATAAAATTTGCAACAACCTTTTTGCAACAAATGAAATATTGTTGGCTAAAATAGATAAATGGCAACAACTTAATAAAATTGTTGCTATAGCATAGATTTTTGGGCAACAAAATTATCTTGTTGGGAAACATATTAATTTTGTTGCCATATTCTATGATTTAGATAATGAACTTTAAATTTTAAAGATGGCAACAATGTTCTAGCAACAACCATTGGGTTGTTGCCGAATTTTAATAAATGGAAACAACTAATTTTAGTTGTTACCAAAAATAGAATTTTTAACGTAATAAAATTAAAGTATAAAGAGAATTGGCAACAAGAAAGTGTTTTGTTGGGAATAGTCATGAAATTGCCAATGAGATGCATGGGTTGTCGTGGTCGAAAAATTTTCAATGTTCCGCCAAAATTAAAAGCGCCAAAATATTTCGCCTAAAATAAATTTTCCCGGACTTTTAGCCCAATCTCTAATAACCATTCTTGCTAGGCTTTTTCTTATCAGTTCTACTTGAAAGAGCCATTCTTCTGCTGGCTCCTTGTTGTGTCCTGTTGCTGCTGATCGGAGAAGAACCGGTAAGAACTCCATCTTCAATTTCTTTACCGATTGCTTCTCCACTAAATTATTGAATTATCAATTTCTGTGGTTGTAAGTACTTAATTGGGTATGAGTATCTTAATTTCTTCTATGCTAGATTAGGATTTGAACTATTTCTTCTCTAATTTCTTATGCTTCAAAAAGCAATTATGCATAAATTTTTCTTTTATTATTGTTCAGTTTCTTGTTCTTTTTTTAATCATCGTAAACGGAGCTCTTCTGGCGGTGGTGGGGGCTGTGGTACGTAGGGGTAGTTCAAGTTGGGGTGGGGGGAGTGTGACTACGACATCCTACCAAGTTCCACCTTTAGCAATTGTTGATCCCTCTAGATTTGCGGTTGAATTAGCCTATTCCCCTGTTGTTTCAATGGCTACTGCAATTGTTACTACTACTAGTGGCAGTGGTGATTGTATGACATGCAGTGATGGTTGTACGGTTTGCTGCTCTTTTTTAGTGGCTTTAGAGTGCCTCGATTTTATATTTGACTCATGCTGACCTTGCTGCCCGTCCTTCCAAACATCTTCCAGAACTTGTTCATTCATCAAAGCCTCATACGAGTTAGAAACAGTAACATTTTTTGCTGTAGTGGACTGAGTTTTGTGAGCTGAAATATTGTTCTTGCTAGGTGAGGACTGTGTACGATTTACTAGTGCCCAATCTATTATTTTTGACTGATCCGATATTTGAAGATCTGCTGTTGGAATTGATGCATTTTCAATTAAATCAGCATGTTCATCAGTAGGTTTCACAACCCTACAGCAGCTCGATCTATCTTCAATGTAACTGCAGCCCATTAATTTGAACATACAGTAGATCCCCGATCTCCTTTAACAAGATCTCCCTTGTGAATTTCCTGTCCTTCCCTGTTAGCATAAGTAGCTTTAGAAGATAATTTAGTAACTTGTTGATCCTTAGCTTTTGCTTGGTCATTAGAAGTTTGCCTAACACCTGGAACATCTGATCCAATATCAATAGCAGCATCTAGACGATCTGCTTGTACAGCTAATTCAACTTTGGCAGATGTATGAAGCTCTTTATTATCACCTGTACCAGTCACATTGTGCAAAGTATCAAATCCTTCAATTTGTTGCATATCAGCATACTTAACAGTATCCTTCCCAGCTGCTGCATTATGCATTGCTGGACCATCAGCATTTATAAGAGCTCTAAGTGCAGAAAATAGATCAAGATATGGAATAATGCACCAGATTCACCAAAGTTGTAAAAGAGGTTAAAGTTGACATATGAACTGCATCTCAGATTATAGGAGTATCAGGGCCAAGAGATAGAGGTCACAAGGAAATGTAGGGAAGAAACAAAATGGGTAGAAAAACATCATAAGATCGAATCCACAGAAGGTTCAATTAAGTAAACAAAAACGGAGAGAATGTATTGTTTAATTTTTGGAACTTCAGTTTCATAAGATCGAATGTACAGTTCCGTTACTTTTAGTAGTAGCAGATGCATTGTTTAATTTTTGGAACTTCAGTTTCTTTTCTTTTTTTTCACTTGCTATCTTTTTTGTTGTTACTTTTCAAGATGCTACTCATCTTCCTTTGCTTCAGTGGCTATTAGTTCAAATTATATGTTTTTATTTTAACTATTTTCTAATATAGAGACTTTATCTAACTTCTATTTTAGATAATTAAGTCAAAACTTGTAATACTAGAGCTGATGAAAGTGTGACTATCTGATACTTGGAGGAAAACCCGATTCTGGAGTTAATAGAATGCACCTACTTATTGGTCCTTAGAACTAATTAGTACTGACAAGTATATGTTGCATATCACATACTGGAATTCTTGGTATTATCTGTCTATCAACATAATTCGTCACTCTTTTTAAGTTCCAGTTATATTGTTATATTGAATATTTAACTGCATCCAAAGTCGATCATTAGCCTGTGAATTTTCGGCTTTATGTAGTTGTGAACTTATGAGAAAAAGTTAATTATAATATTTTACAATTTTAATTATATAGTTTTACAGTTATTATTTTATATTTTATTGTAGGTAAGTATATGATGGATAAGAATTGGCTACTTATTAAGAATAGGACATTACCAGAATACTTGAATGGTGTGGAATATTTTTTGAACTTTGCATTTTCTAATCCTGAGGTTGGTGTAAGAATCCAATGTCCGTGCATTAAATGTAATAATATGCTTAGAAAATCACGCGATGAGGTTAAGACAGACTTACTTAGGTGGGGAATAGATCCGACCTATGATAGGTGGATTTATCATGGTGAGTCGGATTCATCTTCAAATGATGAAACAAATTCCAATACAGATTCAAATTTAGGGAATGATGATGCTCGCACTTTTGAAATGTTGCATGACATGTATCGTGGTATTCCCTCTAATAGTCGTGAGTTTGATGAGACCACTGAGCCTAGGTACGAAGAGCCAAATACAGAAGCTAAAAGTTTTTATAGGTTATTAAAGGATGCAGAGCAAAAGTTATATCCAGATTGTGAAAAGTTCTCCAAACTATCATTTGTAATGCGTCTTTTTCAGATGAAGTGCCTACATGGCTGGAGTAATACTTCTTTTGACTCTTTGTTAAAATTATTGAGTGACGCTCTTCCCAAAGGAAATGTGCTCCCTAATTCTATCTATGAAGTTCAAAAGATCATAAAAGATTTGGGTCTAGATTATGTGAAGATAAACGCATGTGTTAATAATTGCATTTTATATAGAAAGGAATATGCTGATCTTGAGCAATGCCCTAGATGTAGTGAAAAAAGATGGATAGTAAGAAAAGGAGAAGATATTGATGATGAAGTTGCTTTAAGAAAATTGAATAAGAGAAATAAAAGAATTCCTAGAAAGATTCTTAGATACTTTCCTTTGATACCACGATTAAAACGATTATTTATGACAAAACAAACCGCGGAAGATATGACATGGCATAAAAATAAGAGAGTTGATGATGGAGTATTAAGGCATCCAGCTGACGCATTGGCATGGAAAACTTTTGATGAAAAACATTCAAGTATTGGCATGGAAAACTTTTGATGAAAAACATTCAAGTTTTGCTTCAGATCCACGTAATGTAAGATTTGGGCTTGCTTCAGATGGTTTTAATCCTTTTGGTTCGATGAGTAATGCCTATAGCATGTGGCCAGTAGTTTTAATTCCATATAATCTCCCCCCATGGATATGCATGAAACAATCTAATATTTTGTTATCCTTACTTATTCCTGGACCAAAAAGTCCTGGTATGAATATTGACGTATACCTCCAACCCTTGATTGATGATTTAAAAACCTTATGGGAGAGTGGAATCGAGACTTATGATGCTTTTAAGAAACAAAATTTTCACTTACGTGCTGCTTTGTTGTGGACGATTAATGACTTTCCAGCTTATGGTATGTTATCTGGTTGGAGCACCAAAGGTAAATTAGCTTGTCCAGTTTGCCATGTACATACTTGTTCCCTATACTTGAAACATGGTCGAAAACATTGCTATATGGGTCATCGTAGGTTCTTGAAGATAAATCATCCTTATCGTCGGAATAAAAGTTCCTTTGATAATACAAAGGAAGAAAGACTTGCACCACAAGCTTTGAGTGGAGATGATGTTCTTGCACAACTTAATACATCTTCACAAGGATTAGTTGGTGGCAACACAAGAAAAAGAAAAAGAAATGTTGAAAGATGTGACAATTGGAAGAAGAAAAATATATTCTTTGAACTCCCATATTGGAGGACTTTATTGTTGAGACATAATCTGGATGTGATGCATATTGAAAAGAACATTAGTGAAAGTGTGATAGGAACTCTGTTGGATATTGAAGGGAAAACAAAGGACACATTGAAATCTCGATTGGACATACAAGAGATGAAAATCAAAAAGCCCCTTCATCCAATAAAAAGTGGGGATAAGTACATACTACCTCCAGCAAGCTATACAATGTCTAAAGATGAGAAGATACAATTTTGTCAACTCGTCAAAGAAGTCAAGTTTCCTGATGCTTATGCTTCTAACATTGGTCGTTGTGTCAATGTTAATGAAGCTAGAATATTTGGACTTAAAAGTCATGACCACCATGTCCTTTTTCAGCGTATTGTTCCTCTTATCATCAAAGGAATTTTGCCAAAGGATGCATATGATCCCTTAATTGAATTGTCATTATTCTTCAGTGATTTGTACGCTAAAGAGTTGCATGTGGAAAGGTTAGAGAAACTAGATAAAAGTATACGGAAGATAATTTGTAAATTAGAACGTGTGTTCCTACCAACGTTCTTTGATGTTATGATTTATTTGGCAATTCATTTGGCAAATGAGGCAAAAGTGGGTGGTCCTGTTCAATATCGATGGATGTATTACATTGAAAGATTAGATTTTTACTTATTTGAATTATTCTTTCAGAAGAAATTTGTTACAAAACTAATGTGTCTTTACTTAATAGATATTTACGCACGTTAAAAGGTTATGTACGCAACCAAGCTTGCCCTGAAGGATCAATTGTTGAGGGCTATCTTGCGGAGGAGTGCATGTTATTTTGCTCTAAATATTTGACTGATATGGACAAAGCAAAATTGTCCGGATAGAAATTTTGATTCTTTCAACATAAATCCAAATGGCTTGTCCATATTTAACTGTCATGGTAAGTCATTAGAGGGGGTGATTGGAAAAGCTTGAGTAATCTTGTAATCAACCAAGCTCATTTTTATATCCTCCAAAATTGTGAGGAGGTCAGACCTTGGATTGAGTAAGATAACTTTTCATTTAGTTACATCCTTTTCTTTTTATGAATACTTTAACGAATATGATGTAATATTCTTTATTTTTTTTCTAAA
Organism: Nicotiana attenuata; assembly: GCF_001879085.1. Classification (NCBI taxonomy): domain Eukaryota; kingdom Viridiplantae; phylum Streptophyta; class Magnoliopsida; order Solanales; family Solanaceae; genus Nicotiana; species Nicotiana attenuata. The sequence continues at coordinate 42,182 of NW_017671530.1, forward strand.
TCTTCCCATCCATAGAGAACATTTAGAAATATTGGCAAAGGAAAATAATAGAAATGTAGCCAAGAGACACAAAGAAGAATTTCCTTTGTGGTTTGAAGAAAAGGTAAACTATATCATTTGAGGCTAGTTTATCTTTACTAATGATTATTTTTTAATTTTACTTTCATAAGGAGTATTAAAGTTTTTGACTTTGCACACAAAATATTATAGGTGGTCCAGTTAAGAGAGAATGACGATGGTCGAGTTACAGATGAATTGTTAGCTTTGGCAAGACTTCAAGATAATCGTGTTTATTGCCATAAAGGATATATCTTAAATGGATTTAGGTTTCGAACAATGGAATCTGAATTTTATTTGAAAACCCAAAATAGTGGTGTAGTTGTAAAGAGTGATGAGCATACAGAAAATGTTGATTATTATGGAAAGATAAGAGAGATTTTAGAGATCCAATATATGGGTTATTCAGTCATATTATTCAAGTGTGACTGGTTTGAAGTTCCTCCCCAAGGTCGAAGTCAAAGTAGAGGTTACGAAAGGGATGAATATGGATTCATACGTGTAGATGTGACACGACTCCGTTACACAAATGATCCACACATTATAGGCTCACAGGCTCAAGCTGTGTATTATGTTAAACATGGTCAAAGTGAGAAATGGCATGCTGTGGTAAGGGTAAGACCACGAAATTTGTATGATATTCCCGAACAAGAAGATGAAGCGGAGCCATATCAATTAATTGACTTGGTTGAAAGGGAACAAGCAAGCCTTCAAGCAAAATCAAACAATGATGTCATAGTAATACAAAGAGAAGATATTGATGGAGTGAGTGTTGAAGCACCTTCTATTAATAATGAAGAAGAAGTAGATTTAGAAGTTGGGGAAGAATCTGATCATGAAAATGGGGATGACTTTAATAATTCCGCAACAGATGAAGAATACTTTTCTGAGGAAGAATATCTTTCCGAAGAAGAATATAATGAACACGAGGATGATGATTGGTTGTGATCTTCAACTAGTCTTCAAAACTACTTTGCTTATTTCAATCACTTTTTCACATGACTTATGTTTATCCATCACCGTGCCAAAATGGTTAATTTCTACTTTGTACTACTTTTATTTTTTAATTTTTTGTAATTTTTTCTTTGTAACTTTATTTGTTTCTCATTACTTCTGAACATATTTTATTTTTTCCTTATCATTTTGCTGCCTTTACTTCTATATTCGACTAATGTCCAATAATATTCTTTTTAACATATTACAGCCTATCATGACAATACATGTTCATGTTTCTAATAATACGGAACCTGTTACCGATGTAGTTTCAAGTTCACAGCCAGGTAAGTTATTTTATGTCACGACCCAATTCCCAAACCCGGTCGTGATGGCGCCTTTCGTGAAGACAAGGCCAGCCAAACCATCGCAAAACTCCCCCTTTTTTGTTAAGCAGTTACTTAACATAAACAGTTCTAAAACATGATTTAATAACCATAAAGTGCGGAAATAGCGAATATAATAAGGGAAAACCCTCCTGACACAGCCCAAACCGGGGTGTCACAAGTCACGAGCAACTATTAAAATATGAACACCACTACAAGGCCTAGAATATACAAAGCCGGAATAATGAACAAAGAGTGAAAAACGGTGTTGCGAACGCTGGCAGTCACCTCGCTGACTCCTATAACTCTGCCTCTGTTCAGGCAAACCTGCTAACGGGTAGATAAATACCTGCATCTGCACACGAGGTGCAGGGAGTAAAGTGAGTACTCCAACTCAGTGAGTAATAAGGGTAAATAACAACTGAGCAGTAAGAAATCACGTAAAACAAACCATCATGCTATATAGGAGCAGTGTAAACCCTCTGAGAAAAAGCAGTGAAGCTGTTAAATCTTTAGAAATATCTTAGCTCAGTTTAAAACCTCTTTAGAAAATGTCTTTTTCAACTGTTATGCAAATGAATGCAAAACAAGTAGTGCAGATAAGCACAGAAGTCCGCCCCTCGGGCATCACACTCAATTAACAGATAATGTCAGGCAATCCGGTAGATATCACATGAAGTAGCACAAACAACAGGTAGTGGCAGACAAATGAAATAAAGTAAACACACAAATCAGTACTAGTACCGCTGCGACGTGTAGCCCGCTCCACATACCGCTGCGGCGTGCAGCCCGATCCGTTTATCGTCGACGGCGCTCACTGGGGGGTGTGCAGACTCCGGGAGGGGCCCCTTACGGCCCAAGCGCAATATCAAGCTATCTCGTGGCATCAAGTCTAGGCCCTCGGCCTCATATCAGTATCAGTATAACACTGCTGCGGCGCGCAGCCCGATCCAAAAGTATCCTCACAATACAGGCCCTCGGCCTCACTCAGTCAAAATCACATAAGCCACTAGGGCAACAGTAAAACATGATGCTCAGCCCAAAAATTGTTAGAAATATCATTCCAAGTGTTAAAGTAAAATAAACTTGGCTGAGTCTTAAAACAGTGGGAAATACGTGACTGAGTTCGAGTATATAATTAAAACAGTGAGGAATTATCAACAACAATCCCCGAAGGAGTTCAAATAGCTGGCACGAAGCCCAAATATGGCAATCAGCCCAAATTATGATAATATCAAATAGGTTTCAGTCAAATACGCAGTAAATTCATCAATCGGGACGGACTAAGTCACAATCCCCAATGGTGCTCTACCCCACGCTCGCTATCCGGCGTGCAAGTCACCTCAATATAGCTCTACGATGTGCAATTACGAGGTTTCAAACCCTCAAAATATCATTTACAATCATTACTCACCTCGAACCGGCAAAAATCTCTAGCTCGCTATGCCCTTGCCTTGCAAATCGGCCTCCTCGCGCGTCGAATCTGACCAAAACCACAACGAATACGTCACAATAGGCTAAGGGAACATAACCCAATCGAAAACAATCAATAACGGGCACAAATCCCGAAATTACCAAAACCCGAGCCCCAGGCCCACTTCTTGAAACTCAGAAATTTTTACATCAATGGGTTCCTTATCTCGCCACGAGTCTATACATATCAAGAACCCCCAAATCCGAGCTCAAATGACCCATCAAAACCCAAATTAAAATTTAAAAAAATCCAAGCCCTAGTTCTTCCCCTTTTTTGCTAAGTTTCCATGAATTTCAAGGTGGATTTCGCAATAAAAACGAGTATTGAGTTCAAAAATATTACCTCCAGGTGATTCCCCTTGAATCCCTCTTCAATTTGCTCTCCCAAGCTCCAACATCGCTCAACAATGGAGATTCTTAACCTCAAAAATTGCGGAATAGCCTTTATAAAAGATTCTGCCCAGCACTTAAAAATCCTTCTTCGCGAACACAGTCAAAGCCTCGCGTTCGCGAAGCACAAAAATTCCATTGACCAAAATTCCTCTTATGCGAACGCGTATGAACACTCGCGAACGCGATGCACTAGCCTTATATACCTACGCGAATGCGGTCCCCCATACGCGAACGCGAAGAACAACTGCTCCTGGACTTAAATCCTTATACGCGAACACGAACAACCTCCTGCGAACGCGAAGCATCAGCTCCCAGCCTTTCGCGAACGCGAGCCCTCAAGCGCGAACGCGAAGGCTTAAATTCCTGCCTTCCAAATTTCTTCTACGCGAACGCTCCTCTCCTCTCGCGAACGCGAAGAGATAAATCTCTGCAACACTGAACCTTCAATTTCTGCAACTTCCAAACTCCAAAAATGGTCCGATTGACCATCCGAAACCACCCCGAGGCCCTCAGGACCTCAACCAAAAGCATCAACGCATCCTAAAACATCATTCAAACTTGCTCCAATCATCAAAACACCTCAAACAACACCAAAACCATCAAATTACATCGGATTCAAGCTTAAGTTCTTCTAAAACATCCGAAACACGCATTTGATCAAAAATCCAACCAAAACACCTTCGAATGATCTGAAATTTTGCGCACACATCCCAAATCACATAACGAAGCTACAGCAACTCTCGGAATTCCATTCCGACCCTCGGATCAAAATCTCACCTATCAACCGGAATTCGCCAAAATACTAACTTCGCCAATTCAAGCCTAATTCTACACCGGACCTCCAAAATCACTTCCGATCACGCTCCTAAGTCACAAATCACCTAACGAAGCTAACCAAATCATAAAAACTCCGATCCGAGCTCATATACAAATAAGTCAACTCTTGGTCAAACCTTTCAAATTCAAAGCTTTTAACTGAGGCTGTTCTTTCAAATTCTTTCCGATTTTCCTGAAAAACCAAAACCAACGGTCTACATCAGTCATAATACATTACACGGGGCAAGTCATGCCCGAGAACTGGCGATCAAAGTGCAAAAACTCAAACGACCGGTCGGGTCGTTACATCCTCCCCCACTTAAACACACGTTCGTCCTCGAATGTACCCAGAGTTGTTCTAAAAGCCAACCAAACGCTGAATAACCTTACCATGCATATACCCGGGGGTGATCCCACGTCACACTATCTCACATAGGTCCGATAACACAATATAGCTGAAATTTCACAATCCATCCTAGCCCATAAGCCATAGAACCACACTTTCACTTCTGAAACCATCACTACGATCAAAACCTCACACCTACACTCTGAATAGTCCCGAACCAGCTGTAATAGCCCATGCCTGCAACCTCAGGTGCAATTGTATGATATACCACATAACTCAAACACATGCCGCGATAACTTCCATTCACAGCAGCTGCCCACAACAACCAAATACCGATAGAAAACCTCTTATTAGCTAAAGTCTCATTCCAACACTTTCATATACTGCCAACGATAAATGAAACACGCAATAAACCATAACCATTTCTCGGATCAACCATTCATGAGGCCATTTCTCCTCTGGCAATTACCATAGCAATTTTTGAATCGAACCTCGATATTATCCTTCCCACAAGCTGAAATCAAATCCGATCGTATTCCTTAATTACCCCACGATCACCTCGAATCCATCACACCTCCCTGGTGATATGACACATCAATACAGGCCTAAGCCACAACTTGCATAATACGCGCACCAATAAGAAACAGTCTGAATATACTCAAATCATGAAAATGACCCCAAACGAAAGAGCTGTACCTCAAGCTCATCAGTATCATCACAACACAAAGCTGAGACCCCGTCTTACATCGCAGAAATAGAACACATGAATCTACCCCGAAAGGTCATATCTCCACGTAGCATCGCTACAATGCGCGATCCTAGCCAAACACTGCTACACATGGAACACCTCAAGTCACTATGCTCAAAATCGACAGCCACGCACCATTCGATGTCTGGAACCAAACCCACGGTGAAACAAATAACATACACCATGCAAACCCGATAGAACATAACCGGTACGTCATTCACCGAGCAACTCCCAATTACTCTTCCGGCTCGACTTCCACTATGAAACCCCAATGAAACCGCACCATATGTGCCCATAACCAACAAATCATAACGTCTCGCAACACAAAAAGCAACTCATAGATCTCCCCAGGTCACTAACAAGCTCAATAACGATCGAATCAACCTATCCCTCAACAATACAAATTCGGGGCCAATCAAGCCGACTCAAGTTAGATCACACACCCACATTGGCCTGCCAACGAACTCATCATCAGGGATGCCTGAAGCTGCTCCTTTCACTACTACAACTCCTGTCGGAGCCATACGATACGGTGCCCGGCACCACATCGATACCGAAATCCACAACCTCGCCCGGCAACATGCCCGACCACAAGAAATGCATCCAAAAAGTCCCTCAACACCGGAACTGAATCAATGGCAGAAACCCCTGCACTGACATCCATCACGAAGGCCCAATTAAGAAATGCAATCCTCCCCAACCATCCGCTGGTCTTGAAATATAATCCACTCTGCTAGAACATAATCTGACCCACCTCGCCACTCAACCCGTGGCGTTTTCCGGCATAGCCCATAGCGCAATAGTATAGAATAACCCAACACTGAGACAACCAGTCGACACCCCAATATCATATCGAAAATCTAACATACCAAGCAAAGAAAGGTCCACTCGGGCCTCCAAATCCCGATAGTTGCTAAACAGTGCCGATACACACGATCTACAGCCACATCATATCCTGAATACGAGAACCTTCGGTCTCCAACTCCCTGTAGCACACAAATCACCATACCTGATCCTAAATTCCGCCGTCCGAATGCATATCACACCTCAAGTACCCAATCATTCCATGAAAGATATGCTAAAATTCCTATGTGCCATCAAGCAAACTCGAATATCAGCAGTCGATCCAGCCCGAAAGTGTTCCAATACTACTGAAGTGCCATCAACTTAATCACGTTGCCCTTTTCCTGAAACCTATACTCTCGTCAAATCACTTCCAAATAACAACACCATTTCCTTAATCATATGAGGTTACCCGCTGCCTAAGAGTGTTATGAACTTCCTTTCAGAACTGAACTGAAACCTCATACACGCAAATCTCAATCCTCCACAACATACCGCATATACCACACCATCCAAGGATGACAGGAAAACTTTTATCTCCCTTCCGAGCCACAGACATCTACGCACTCAACTAGTTAAGAACTTCCATTGATCCCATCTAGAAGAAAAATCATTACATATCCCATACCTCTCATATTCGTAGAAAATGCACCTCTCCAGCCACAGTAGAAATCAACAAGAACTCTCCCGATTCCGTTTGCACAAATTAAACTGCCAGGACTGAATCTTTCTAACTAGACCAAGCTAAGAAAGCCATCAAAGCCCATGAGCATTGCTACAAAATACCTGTAAGAACCCATTACCTCGAACACATACAAAGAGTTGATCATATCCTTACCATACCGATTCGGTCTACTATCAGACCATTCCATCTATCTGAATTTCCTTCTGATTCATTTTCAACTTGATGCTCCCTTTTGCTGTTGGACCACAATCTCTCAATCCCAGGCTCACTGCACGAGACCCAAGCACAAGGCCACACTGTCTAGGACCCATAAGCCGCTGATTACTCTCTCAAATATTACCAGAAACATCACGCTCCCGAATACTTCAATCTGAAGAACTCCCTGCGAACCCGAATCCGTTACCTTTACTTTCCTGATACTGATACATCGAACCCCATAATTAATATAGAAATACCACAAGTCTGAACCTCTTCCAATGAAAACACAGTTTCTAACCACACATGCAACTCGAGAGCACTCAATTGATGTATATAGACTCTTGAACACATTAGAACTATTCTCGCAAGTCATTCCCTCTTATTCAAGCTGCCATTTTCCTGACCCAACGAACAGAACCGCCCGTGCCTCATTGGCACTCCGATACTGCAGATTGAAATCCTCATCCCAATACAACCAAGCAACTTCCTGCTCTATGCACCGAGCATTCTTTACCAACAACAACTCTAGACATTCCGTGATTTTCATACCCTATAAAGCATAATATCACTTTTGCCAAAATTTTCCTTTACTCGAGTCATAGCTAATTCACTCGCACGCCTCAAACTGGAACCAACATAGCACCTAACCGTGCAATCAACTGCTCACAGCAGACTCCCCCACTTGGCTCGAAGCCATAGACCAAGATACACTCAATAACTCATAACACTTTTGCTCTATTGATGCCACAATACCATAGTGAGATTAAACTCAAATCCTTTGTAAACTTGTGAAAACACAAATCATCTAGTACTGTAAATCTTCTGCAAATCTCACATTCATCCCTGCAACAGTTAAACCCACTCTCATAAGCGACTCGAAATTTCAAATTTCAACACATACTTTTCACTCACACATGAGATCTCCTAACATACACATAAGGATCACACCACTTAGAACACTCCGCAGGAGATAACCCACTTGCTTCGCCTCAATATAACATTTCTGTATACCTCCCACCGTCATACACATTACACAGTTACTTAGTCTTCCTGAGTCTGAACTCATATCGCAACATGAAATTTACTTCACTCCCAACTACGAGACATGAAAAGATTCTTCACGCGCCCATAACTCGGGGCTACACATCCAGTCACAATGGAAATCAAGCACTTATTAGTTCGTCTATCATCCAGCAGACCTCCCTCGTCACTTCCAAGTCACATAAATACATCTCGCAGTACTAACATACTCATCACGTGGCTATCCAACCGTCACTTCCACTAATAGGGACACTACCGAACGTATAAGTTCAAATTCACTTGTTCACACAATCAGCACCTCGGTGCTCAAGCCATAGACAAACATCCGGCCCTAAGTCCTCCAGACTGGCCCAACATAAACTCACAAAGATTACATCTCGCCCCTCGATCGAGGAATCACAAGCCATCAAGGCACATCGGATACTGAGCGCTCATGCGCGCATACGAATGCGTGGAAGGAATTTCAAGAGTTTCTTTTCAAGCTGAATCAAGGACGCACGATAAGAGTTCAAGAATGTGAAGTCTTCCTAAAGGTTCTGCAGCCTCTCGAGGATAAATACAGACGTCTCCGTACCGATCCGCGAGACTCTACTAAACCTGCTCATAACTCGTGAGACCTAGTAACCTAGGCTCTGATACCAACTTGTCACGACCCAATTCCCAAACCTGGTCTTGATGGCGCCTCTCGTGAAGACAAGGCCAGCCAAACCATCGCAAAACTCCCCCCTTTTTTTTAAGCAGTTACTTAACATAAACAGTTCTAAAACATGATTTAATAACCATACAGCGCAGAAATATCGAATATAATAAGGGAAAACCCTCCCGACACAGCCCAAACTGGGGTGTCACAAGTCACGAGCAATTATTAAAATATGAACACCACTACAAGGCCTAAAATATACAAAGCCGGAATAGTGACCAAAGAGTGAAAAGCGGTGCTGCAAACGCTGGCAGTCACCTCGTTGACTTCTATAACTCTGCCTCTATTCCGCCAAATACGCTAACGGGTAGATAAATACCTGCATCTGCATACGAGGTGCAGGGAGTAAAGTGAGTACTCCAACTCAGTGAGTAATAAGGGTAAATAACAACTGAGCAGTAAGAAATCACGTAAAACAAACCATCATGCTATATAGGAGCAGTGTAAACCCTCTGAGAAAAAGCAGTGAAGCTGTTAAATCTTTAGAAATATCTTAGCTCAGTTTAAAACCTCTTTAGAAAATGTCTTTTTCAACTGTTATGCAAATGAATGCAAAACAAGTAGTGCAGATAAGCACAGAAGTCCGCCCCTCGGGCATCACACTCAATTAACAGATAATGTCAGGAAATCCGGTTAAGTAGCACAAACAACATGTAGTGGCAGACAAATGAAATAAAGTAAACACACAGATCAGTACTAGTACCGCTGCGGCGTGCAGCCCGCTCCACATACCGCTGCGGCGTGCAGCCCGATCCATTTATCGTCGACGGTGCTCACTGGGGTGTGCAGGCTCCGGGAGGGGCCCCTACGGCCCAAGCGCAATTTCAAGCCATCTCGTGGCATCAAGTCTAGGCCCTCGGCCTCATATCAGTATCAGTATAACACTGCTGCGGCGCGCAGCCCGATCCAAAAGTATCCTCACAATACAGGCCCTCGGCCTCACTCAGTCAAAATCACATAAGCCACTAGGGCAACAGTAAAACATAATGTTCAGCCCAAATATTGTTAGAAATATCATTCCAAGTGTTAAAGTAAAATAAACTTGGCTGAGTCTTAAAACAGTGGGAAATACGTGACTGAGTTCGAGTATATAATTAAAACAGTGAGGAATTATCAACAACAATCCCCGAAGGGGTTCAAATAGCTGGCACGAAGCCCAAATATGGCAATCAGCCCAAATTATGATAATATCAAATAGGTTTCAGTCAAATACGCAGTAAATTCATCAATCGGGACGGACTAAGTCACAATCCCCAACGGTGCTCTACCCCATGCTCGCTATCCAGCATGCAAGTCACCTCAATATAGCTCTACGATGTGCAATTACGAGGTTTCAAACCCTCAAAATATCATTTACAATCATTACTCACCTCGAACCGGCAAAAATCTCTAATTCGCTATGCCGTTGCCTTACAAATTGGCCTCCTCGCGCGTCGAATCTGACCAAAACCACAACGAATACGTCACAATAGGCTAAGGGAACATAACCTAATCGAAAACAATCAATATCGGGCACAAATCCCGAAATTACCAAAACCCGAGCCCCGGGCCCACTTCTCGAAACTCAGAAATTTTCACATTAATGGGTTCCTTATCTCGCCACGAGTCTATACATATCAAGAACTCCCAAATCCGAGCTCAAGTGACCCATCAAAACCCAATTTAAAATTTAAAAAAATCCAAGCCCTAGTTCTTCCCCTTTTTTGCTAAGTTTCCATGAATTTCAAGGTGGATTTCACAATAAAAACGAGTGTTGAGTTCAAAAATATTACCTCCAGGTGATTCCCCTTGAGTCCCTCTTCAATTTGCTCTCCCAAGCTCCAAGATTGCTCAATAATGGAGATTCTTAACCTCAAAATCGCGGAATAGCCTTTATAAAACATTCTGCCCAGCACTTAAAAATCCTTCTTCGCGAACACGGTCAAAGCTTCGCGTTCGCGAAGCACAAAAATTCTATTGACCAAAATTCCTCTTATGCGAACGCGTATGAACACTCGCGAACGCGATGCACTAGCCTTATATACCTATGCGAACGCGGTCCCCCATACGCGAACGCGAAGAACAACTGCTCCTGGACCTAAATCCTTATACGCGAACGCGAACAATCTCCTGCGAATACGCGAACGCGAACAACCTCCTGCGAACGCGAAGCATCAGCTTCCAGCCTTTGGCGAACGCGAAGGCTTAAATTCCTGCCTTCCAAATTCCTTCTACGCGAACGCGAGGCTCCTCTCGCGAACGCAAAGAGATAAATCTCTGCAACACTGAACCTTCAATTTCTGCAACTTCCAAACTCCAAAAATGGTCCGATTGACCATCTGAAACCATCCCGAGGCCCCCAGGACCTCAACCAAAAGCATCAACGCATCCTAAAACATCATTCAAACTTGATCCAATCATCAAAACACCTCAAACAACACCAAAACCATCAAATTACATCGGATTCAAGCTTAAGTTCTTCTAAAACTTCCGAAACACGCATTTGATCAAAAGCCCAACCAAAACACCTTCGAATGATCTGAAATTTTGCGAGCACATTCCAAATCACATAACGAAGCTACAGCAACTCTCGGAATTCCATTCCGACCCTCGGATCAAAATCTCACCTATCAACCGGAATTCGCCAAAATACTAACTTCGCCAATTCAAGCCTAATTCTACACCGGACCTCCAAAATCACTTCCGATCACGCTCCTAAGTCACAAATCACCTAACGAAGCTAACCAAATCATAAAAACTCCGATCCGAGCTCATATACAAATAAGTCAACTCTTGGTCAAACATTTCAAATTCAAAGCTTTCAACTGAGGCTGTTCTTTCACATTCTTTCCGATTTTCCTGAAAAACCAAAACCAACGGTCTGCATCAGTCATAATACATTACACGGGGCAAGTCATGCCCCAGAACTGGCGATCAAAGTGCAAAAGCTCAAAACGACCGGTCGGGTCATTACATTTCATTCGTTAAAATTTTAGCCCTTTAGAATATCTTGCTTGTATAGGTTTAATTTGCTATATACCTAAATATTTTCCTATGTGGCTGAAGGAAAAAAGAGAAAGGGAAGGGGGAAGACAACAGGGCTTTCAGTTCAAAAGAAACGGAAAGACAGTGACAATGGAAAGTTGAAGGTGATTATTCCACCAGATAGAACAGTAGCAGTAGGCTCTGGAGCTAAAGATTTTGTTACCGAGATCTCAGTCAAAGTTCTCCAGCATGCTAGGCATGATGTCAAGAAATGGAAGGAAGTCCCTAATCTAGCAAAAGATAGAATTGTTGCTCATATGCTGGTAATTCACTTTGTTTTTTCTCGATCACCTGTTAAATTCTAAAAAATTCTTCCCTTTCTTGATCAGCTTATCAAATTCTTATTTATAAACTTCCTTTTTGTAACGTATCATTTGATTAATTCAACTCCTACTTATTTGTTAAGGTAGCTAAGATAATACACAAGCAAATTCTGAATACCACATTACTGTTGAACTTGAACAATTCACTAGAACAAGGATGTAAGTATACAAATCTAGTATACTGATAATTTTATCAGTGGTAAACCAACTTTAGGCAGCAAGCTTGGTTACAACACATGCTGCAGATGCTGTGACCATGGAAAACATGATGGTGAGGATTCTTCCTTGTCAGCCTTAAGTGTCTTACTTTGTTACTTGGTGCCTGTTGTCTCTTCTAACCAGGGGGGAGAGGGTGCTTTGTTTTCTGTTGCACATATCCCTGGGCTATTCGGATTTAAAACCATCATAGCACATGATAACAGAGGATGACCTATCCAACATCTGTCTGATCCATGTTACCTTTTCTTTCTTCTTTTCTATTCCCACGAGTCTCAAATACAGAGTCAGGTGGTCAACAAAATGAATGAGGTAAACTTTGACGATTACATGACGCCTATTATCAATATTGAGTACGAAACTCAAAATTGATATTACATTTGATCTAGATTTAGCATTGTGTTTAAAAACTATCCGTGCATAATGAGCGTCCCAAAATACAGGCTTGTTCGACTTTGTCAATTCTATGGAAAAGTTTTCCAGTGTCCAGTACCAGTCATAGCCTATTGTATATTCAGTCCAAAATGTATTTCCCAGCATCTTGTATCTGTCGCTGCACTTGCAATAATAGCCCAGCTCCTTGTTTATTTGTGTGAACCTGTGATTGCCATAATAGCTTAAGTCGCGATCCATTATTGATTGCATACAGTCCCCTCGTGACTCAATATCACATTCTACATTCATCCAATTTTGCCCTGTTGAATCCCTCTTCAAGAGCTGTTCAACAAGTTGAACATCATTGTCGCCCCATTCAAAACTTTTTGCGATGTAACAATGCCCATTACAGCAGTAGGCTTTTTCTGCCGTGCCTTGCATTTGCTTGCCACTCGTGCATATGATTCTGCAGTTGATTGGTTGTGCAAAGACACGCTCACAGTTGTGATGCTGTGCAGCACACTGCCCTGTATCTCGAAAATGTTAGAGGATTGTAATGGCCAATTCTTTGTCCCTAACTTGAGGTGTACAGAAGACTCCACCAAAAGTTCCTAGTTTTAATGTTTCAAGGCGCATGTCTACATGTTGTAGCCTAGTCCTTGGCATGTGCATCCATGTTTCCTGCAAAAAAGAGCACATTGTTAGTTAATAACAGAAGTGCTGTGATCTTCTCCCAAAGAAATTGATCCCAGTACATCCTGCTGTCATTTGTGCCCAAATTAGACCCCATATTCTGCAGGGACATTTCTTTAGCCAATATACTTATTATCAAATGCCCCCCCCCTGTATGATCTGAGTATGATATGCAATATTGACCTGCAGCCTGCAATTCCACCTTGAAACCTCCTGTTCTCCTAATACGTACCGTATTGAACTCCTTCCAAGACTCCCCCTTGAAGCCCCATCTGTATTTACCTTGATCCACCCTGCACTTGGACATTCCCACAGCACCTTAGAATATATCAATTTAGGCAGATAGGACTCCAATATATGCAATAAATCTGGCCATTTGTGTGGTACATTTTGCATAGCTGCCTTTCTGAACTTGACTAGAGACTGCATCGTAGTCGACACCTGATAAATAACTCTGTTAACAGTGACAGCTTCCCCATGTTTATAACTATTTCTCCTCTTCCATAGTTCCCACGTTATGACAGCTGGTAACGCTTGAATTATAGGCTGAATTCTGGGAATTACATCTGCAGTCCAACACTTTGTCACTGCCTGATGAAATGTGATTCCCTCCACATTAATACCTGCATGACCTAGGAAGTATTTCCACACTTTAGCAGCTGCGTAAGATGTAAAAAATAGATGCTGCAATATTTCCTCCTTTCGCTCAGCACAGCACCAGCATTTAGAGGCCATTAGGTAACCAAGTCTTCTAAAGAAATCATCTAGTGGATGTGTGTCTTTTTTGCTGACCTATTTCGTCTGAATTTAAGAAATGAATCTTTTCTTAGTACTCTGTTCTGTTTACTTGTTCTTTATGGAAAATAACAGTGACTGAAATAACATCAACAATCTAGAGTGAAGAAGTTCATAGAAGACTTTCTACTAATTTTTTTTCTGAGAAGCTAAATTTGTTGTACTTTCTGCAGCATTTTGTATGTCTATTTTCTGGCTTAATGGTGGATTTGTATTTAACAATACATGTGGAAATTTTAATCTTTTATATACCAGTGTTCCGTGGGTCTATTTGGAATAAGTTGTTTTTGAGTGCAGGACACCTTTCAACTTCCAGACACACAACACAATCGAGATACTATCCTTCAAACAGCTAATAATTTATACCGATATCGTCGTAGTAGGCTCCACGATCATTTCAAAAGATTTGCTACGAAGGAGGAAAGCTTGCATAACATGCCAGCAGAGGTTAATGAAGCTGAATGGAATTTCTTAGTGGACTATTTTAGTTCTGATGCTTTTAAGGTAATTAGGAGTATATCAAAATTAAATGGATTTAATTTTATAATATTGCTTAGTTTTTTTTTTATACTTTCTTACTTAAATTATAACATATTCATGCAGCAAATGAGTGCACAAAATAAAACTAATAAGGAAAAATAAGAAATGAATCATTTATGTGGCAGAAAGTCCTTCCAGGCAGTATCTTATGATGCGGTAAGATATGTCTTTGTTTTGACTAATTTTGATCATTTTTCTTTAATAACATAATATAATTTTTTTTGCTAGAAAGATTCAAGAACTGGCAAAGAGCCAAATCTTCAAAACTTTGGAAAATGACTCACATGAAGTCAGGACATTGGGTTAATGATGCCTCTGTTGAATTTAATGTATATACGGAGTCTTTATCTTAGAATATGAGCCGATTGAAACAAATATTGCAAGTTTAAGCTTGTACAATATTTTGTAGGATAAGCTGGCAGAAATTGTGGATGAACAAATTCAAGAAGTGGAAGAGGGTACTGATGTGGACCCAATTGTTAATGCTGCTTTTGTGAAACTTGTTGGAGAAAAGTCTAGGATATTGCCGCGGTCAAGGATCGGGAGTCAAACAAGCTAGTAGAAGATCTATGCATGTAACTCAAGAGCAACTACAAGCACAACAGAAAGAGGTGGAAGAAGAACGTCATAAACGAGAGAGTGTAGAGTGCAAACTAATAGAAGTGAAAAATCAACTTGAGGAGGAGTGGAAAAAATGAGAAGTCATAGAAGCTCGTCTAGTGAGTGATCAAAAAATATTAAAATAAGGCACGATGGCACTAGTATCCCATATTCAAAGTTCTGAGGTATTTAGTTTATTACTTGCTTTTGATCCTAAGAACAATTTTATTAAAATACTTAAGAATAAATGAGATAGCATCACTTTTCATGTTAGTCATTATCACACACACATATTACTTTCTTCAACTATGACATGCCACAATTTTACATTTGAAATGCAATAGGACAGAACACTAAGCACTAAATGCTCTTGAAGTACATGAAAGTGAATTTTGTATTTTCAGCTCTAATAGAAACTGAAGGAGCAGTAAGTTAGATGTACTATTTTATATACACAGTATAACTCTCTGCTTCTCCATGTCTTCACTCCTCTAACTGCTCAAAATTTCATTTCTGCTTCCACTATTTCAAGGTATCACCTTTATTTGGGTGAGTTTCTGAATTCTCATATGCTCCCTTTTATCTTTACTTTCTCTGTTTCATGATTTTGCTTTTTTTTTTCTGGTTTTACATTATGGTTGCTACTAATTTTTAAGCCTCATAGCTAGAAAACATGTCTAAGCCTCATAGTTTGTTCTACCTTTTTGTTGCTGATGGAAAATTGGCGAATCTACGTAGTTTTACCATCGTTTGGATATGTTCTTGCTGGATTTTGTACATCTATGTTATAATTGTAGTTGAAATATTGAAATTGCACGTATGATTAGGAAATTCATGTTCTATAATTTTGACTGGATAAGTATGATAAAGATACTTCAAAGTCTAATACATCATGTTCTGTTTTATTTCCTATGGTACTAGCTTCGAAAAATGGACATTCTCATACACTAATTTGTTTGTCTTCTACATTATATATTAGATATTGAAGGTATAAAATGCTCTATGTGGATGTTGTCTATTTATTTGAATCTCTAGAAACTATTGTATTCTACTGAAAGGAAACTTGTTCTAGTATTTTTTATGTTATAAATTTGCTTCGTCGAGGTTCTATCATGTTTAAGTTTAGTTGTACAATGTTTAACAGACTGGACTTCCTGCTGCAATTTTTGACATGATTGCTAATTTAAATGATTCGGATGAGACAAGTCCTACAAGTCTTATGGATGATACCATGGTAAGTAAACTTATTTTAGTTCATGAAAGGAAGTTTCTTGGTTGTATATGCAAATGAGTCTGTTTGAATAAATCAATCTTGTCTAGTATTTTGTTTTGACTGGATTGTTGTTGTTGTTGTTTAAGTTATTTTTCATTAAAATATGTTATTGGTTTTTCTTAAGTCTTTGGTTTCAAAAAGACTTTGAGACTTTTTGGTCTGAATGCACATGGGAGATCCAGGAGGATGACTTGAAATATGCATGGTTGTTTGTGACCAGGATTATATAATTTCTTGCCTGGCTGTGGAAAAAGAAAAAAAGGAAAAATGATAACCATACCAAATAGTTTGAAATAAGCATAAAATCAAGAGTGCTTTCAGGCATGATGCACTTTACCTTTGCACATAATTCAGATTGTGGATGATTGTTTCTTTCTCCTAGTCGTGCATTAGTAATCTGATATTTCCAACCATGTTTTTCTGCGAGTGCTTTTGAGGTTGATGTTGCGTTTCCACAAGCTCTTTTTAGGTTGATGGTTCCTGTTAAATAAGCTTCCACTAGTTTGAATTTGTACTTTATTGCTTCTTTTTATCAAAATCTAATTATATTTATTTTCTTTTTAGGATTAGCATGCGTAATTGAACAATCCTCACATCCGGCTCATGAAGTGCACAAGCTGTTGGAAGAAGATTTATTTTTTGGGTTACTATTAGAATAGAACTTAAGGACCTTGGATATATGATGCTTTTACTCGTTTTGTAAGTAAAAATATACTTTTAGGATTATTTAGTTTTTGGAAGTTAGTATATCCACTTCATAAATTTGAATATATGGCAACAAAAAATGTTGTTGCGAAAGGCCTTCATTCTTGTAGTGGTTTCTCCCCCTTTATCTCATTTCCACCTCTTTATCAGACATTTGTAATAGCTTATAGACTTTTCAGACTTGTGTTAGGATTGTAGATGCTCATGACTAGTGACACCCCGGTATCGGGCTGTGTTGGGTTGTTCTTTCGCATATTTGTACTGTTGACTGCTTAAATGTTGGATTATTTATCATGTTTTAGAATTAATCCTCATTGTTAACTGCTTAAAACTGAAATGGGTAAGTGTCGGCTGGCCTTGTCTTCACGAGAGGCGCCATCACGATCGGGTCTGGGTTTAGGGTCGTGACAAGGGTTGGTGGTATTATGGTGGTGGTGGAGAAGATGATGGGGTTGGGGAGATGAAGAGGGGGTGGGTTTTTTCTTTTCTGTATTTTTTTCTTTGGGAAGATGAGGAGAGGGGGTGGAGTAGGGGTAGGGGGGCAAAGGTTTTTCCAGTTTTTTTTTTCGATTTATGACACGTGTCAGATGCTGATTGGCGTGTGTAATAGCAATTTTTAAGCAGATCTGGTCAAAGACGGAAGTGGTGTGTAATTGACACACCTTTAAAAGTTTTGGAGTGTAATATTATTCCCGTATTTAACAGGTGTGTAAGAGGGATTTGGGGACAAGGTCGATGGGTAAAGTATGTATTTTGCCTTTATTATACTTTGTGTCTAAATCTACTACTGCCGTAATACTATTGGTCCAAATATACCCTTCTTCTGTTAAGTATGTCCAAGGTGGACATCCAATCCTACATGACACTGATATTTAATAAGGTAGATGCCACATGGCATGCCATCTCAGCGCCCCTAATCCATATATAAAAGACTAAAATTTGAATACAATATTTTTTATGGTAGCGGTAATGGTGGAAATAGTGATTCGGGGAAAGGAAATTTTAGTGGTAGAAAAAAAACTAGGAGGAGTAAAATAGGTTAGGGGCACTGAGGTGGTAATCCATGTGGTATCCGCCTCATCAAAAGTCAATGTCATGTAGGATCGAATGTCCACTTTGGACAAATTTAACGGAAAAAGGATATATCTGAACTAAAAGTATAATGATAGGGATGTATTTGGACTCAAAGTATAAAGACAGGAATATATTTGGACTCAAAGTATAACGAGGGGTACAATTTAAACCTGTTCTGATAATACAGGGGTATATTTGGCCCTTTCCTGATTAAAATTTTAAAAACTTGGGTAAATGATAAGAACTCACTTAGGAAAATGGTAAATTCGGCTACAATTTTCATACAATATTTCATGCTACGGAATTCCTTAAAACTCAACTAATTAACATTTATCTATAGCAACCATTACCCACAAGTTGATGCAGTTAAACTAGACTTATTTAAATTTCTACTATATATAACATAAATTATATCATAATAATCTTGTTTCAAGCCGCGTTTTCACCGAGGAACACATATGTACGAGTTTATCCAACCCTTTGTACAATTTGAGTGTCCATCTTTGACTCATTTGTCTATTTCGAAGATACTTTGAGATTATTACAAACAAAGCAAATCTTGCTCATTGTATGAGGTTTTGAACGTCCAATAAAACACATAATTAGTTGATTTTCTTTTCAAGCAAGTGATGTTGATAGATTTAAACGTCTGGTTGACGTTT
Source organism: Nicotiana attenuata (assembly GCF_001879085.1). Lineage (NCBI taxonomy): Eukaryota > Viridiplantae > Streptophyta > Magnoliopsida > Solanales > Solanaceae > Nicotiana > Nicotiana attenuata. The sequence continues at coordinate 61,081 of NW_017671530.1, forward strand.
AAATCTATCAGCGTCACTTACAATTCTAGCTGTTTTGCTTGCACCGAATTCCTAGCACAATCTAATTGTGTTGGTTGTGCACTCGGAAAATGCTTTAATCAAGCAAGTGACGTTGATAGATTTAAACGTCTGGTTGATGCTCTTGGCATCGAATCTCTTTAACCAGACGTTTAAATCTATCAGCGTCACTTGCAGTGGTATATCCCGACACAAATGGCTGGATCTTGAATGACTTTCAAATTTAAATGAAGTAATACAAATCTATTATGAAAGATTTAGAAGGATGTTACCACGTGTATTGTTGGATCTTTAATGAGTTTCATTGGGCCCTACCTCAGAGCAGTGTGATCAAATGTGCCCTTAAAGCGTTTAAGCGAAGAAAATTGACTGAATTGAAATGGGTTTACTTGGATTTGAAGGTAGTGACAAGTTTAATGTCCTAAAAATCTTAAGGCCTTCATATGCTAGAAAAATAATCACATAGTTGTACACAATCGATTAATTATTGTAGTTAGTTTTTTTTTAGTTGTTTGGTCATATATCAAATTCATAATCATAATAGTCTGACAATACATGAATATACTTTTTTGTGTGTGTACATTTTTTTGATTTTTGGGGATTGTGTAACAGTAATATTATAGATCATAAAGACTAGCTTATTATTCTTGTTTAGAGGCCAAATAATGTTGTTTATTGCTAAATCAGAAACCTAATAATCGTAGACTTTTTTGTGTATGTGTTAAAGGACTGTTATAGTGCGTAATGAGGAGATTGCTGCAATGAATGTTCAAATCGAGAATTTAAGGGAACAACCGTAAGAACAACTCTTTTATAGCTCTTCCAAGTTTATTCAAGATTTTAGGCTAATAAGCTGTGGTTTTATTGTTTTTTTCACAGTGCTGAGGTTGAGGTTGAAGTTCATGCCCCTCTTCAATGGGGTGCACGTGGGCGCCGAACTGCTAGGTACTGTCATTGTCTTTGGTAATTTTTCCTAGGGGTAGATTAGAAATCACTTGCTAAAATGTTTTATGATAAACAGGTTCCTTGTGAAAGATGATGATGTGCCCGCTGGGGCTGCTGTGCCCGCTGGGGTCGGTGGAGCCGCTGGAGCTGGGTCTGATACAAACTAACGTTTGTAGCTTCGCCACTCGATGACAAAATTGGTGATCCTGATTATCAGCCTTGATAATCAGGATAAGCTAATAATCAGGATACTGCTTTTTGAGTATTGATAACACTGCCGTAGTGAGAACACTTCCTCTATTGAGAAATGGATTGCTTGAAACCTAAACGAACTCCAAAAAGAGAGGATGATAATCACCTTATGGGTTTTCTTTGTTTGTCTTTTTTCTCGTTTTCGGTCTTAGTTTGAGCTTAATAATAATAGTAAATGATTGACGCATGTTATAATGATGATGGTGGCTCATCATTTTGGTCGTGAGATTATTAGTGGCAATCTTAAATGTAGTGTAAAAAGCATATGGATATTGAGTTGCAGTAGATAGAGCAGTAACAACATCTTACCGTTGCTGGACTTCTATTGGTTTCCACCGCTATTTATGTTTCCAACCTGAACATAGGAAAAAAGTAAAGCTTCTAAGACTTACAATAATTTAATTATATGACATGGACGAAATGTTTTTGAAGAATAATATTTAATTCAGCTAGGCTAACAGATCAAGATAGAACAACAGGAAATACAATCTTCTAGCTAACATGTTATTCTTATTATAATATCTTTGGTGAGTCAGAGATTGACAATCTAGTTAGTGAAATTTGAACTAATTCAAAGCAGTGGGCATGCTTAAGTAAAGGATGATGCTGGAAATCTCCATTTACTGATGTTTGCAACATTACCCCCTACCTGTCATTGAGTTTTCTTGTGGAAAAGGGTCATAGGTACCTCTACTTTCAAAAATTTTTAAATATACTTTTGTCCAAATATACCCATTATCCGTTAAATAATCTGTTCCCCACCAAAAAAATAGATACATGGAGGGCTAAGGATTAATTTAAAGGACCCTTCCATTTTGCCCATATCAACACCCAAAATTCCCAGAACCCGACTCATTTGAATCCATTTAATAACCGAAGAAGGGTCTTCTTCACGAAAGACTTTAGTTTTCACTCTTTCCCTATATTTCTCATTCCAAGTGGAGCTACTGCTTACACTGTTTTCTGAATTAACGTCATTTAATTCAACACCCACCACATCGTATTGAAAACTGTTGAAGACTGAGAAGGACATGCAGTGCTTGTGGGGGTGGTCTTGTTAAGGTTGGGTTGGGTAAAAGCGAAGAAAAATGGTTGAATTGAAATGGGCTTTACTTGAATTTGAAGGTAGTGACAAGTTTAATGTCCTAAAAAATCTTAAGGCTTTCACAAGGCATAGAAATGAACAATGAAGAATATCCCCTTTGTGTTGAGTTTCTTTCGGAATCAGTTACTTGCTTATGATTTCTAAAGAAACCAACCATATTTATAACCCGAAAATTATTGGATAACTTTAGGGGGTTGTTTAGTATGATGGATAAGCAAAATTAATCCTGTAATAAAATATTGGCGAAATGGTTTTCTGGCCACTTAAACTTGCATCAGTTTGTAAAGCCGATACATGAACTCTTGAGTTTCCCATTTGAACACCTTTACTTGAAAAAATGGCTACTAATAAACACTTGTGCTGGTGCGTGTTGTTCAATTGTTGCTGACATGGATTTAATTCAATATTTTATATAACCACATCATCCATTCATTCACATTTTGTTGACACCTGTATGTTCAAGGTCCCAATTTGTGGGCCCTAACTTTTTCCAAAATTAATTTACTAAATTTCTATTTTTTCTACTCTTTCCCTTCTTTTATTCTTCACCTCCTAGGCACGAATTGTAAACAAAAGCTTTGATAATGAAGACTGTAAACATAAACTCCTATAATGGAGACTGAAGTTCAATCGAATTTCACCTATCTGGGAAGAACCTTCACCGATCTCAGTATTAACGCAAGTTCCTCAGCTTTCAGTGATTGCAACAGTGATAGATCCAGCGAGTTTCCAACCGCTTCTTCACAAAGTCGGTGACTATTTTTATCTTGCGCTTCTGAAAACTCCAAAATTAATTAATCGAGAAACTTGTATCTGGTCTCGAGTCGGCGGCTATTTCGGAGGGATAGCAATCTAGAGATGTTCTATCTGGAGCTTTGACTACATCTGGAGTTGAAAATTTGTTGGAACATGGGTTTGCTTGTTCTTTGGGGAGATTTTGTTGAGCATTATTTTCTTCAGGAAATTTGGAACAAATGAAGGGCTGTCAACTTAAATATTATTTTTTGTAGATCTTGTGTAGGGCTTTGTTGTGGTGAGTGATTTGTTTTCTAGGCATTGAGACTAGTTTTCTTCTGGTTTTTGGAGTTTGGTATTGATATCTTGGAAGTTTGGTAGGGAAGATGAGGGGAAATTAAAAGAGAACGGGAAAGGGAATTTTTTTTTTATTTTTTTTTCTTTTTTAATAAAAACAATACTATTCACGCGCTTTTGTAGCGTGATTTGCACATAATTCAACCATGTCAGCGATGCTTCCACATAGGCACAGTCAACGGTCAAATGTGTTTATTAGTATTCATTGCATCAAGTTGGAGTGTTCAAATGGGAAAAGTGCAAGTTCATGTATCGGCTTTACAAACTGATACAAGTTTAAGTGGCCAGGAAACTATTACGCCTAAAATATTAGTACCGCCTAATTATTCCTTATTCGGTTACTAATCGTGGGTAAATTATTTCAGGATTAAAAATAGAAGTAATGAGACCTGCTAGAGGGTGAAGTAGTAATCCTAGAATAAGTTATCCCAAGATAAAGCAGTAAAATTAAAAATCTCAGGATTAATACCACATAACAGTCAATAAGAAATAATACCAGGATAACTAATCTCAGCATAACTAATGTCAGTAAAATTAATCACAACGTAACTTATCTTTAAACCAAACGACCCCTTGAAGTAACATTAAATAACATCCATGAATGAATTCATCAAAATTAAGATATGAAGATGTACTTGTCAAAATTAAGATTAAATCTACTATCAAATACATTTTCTGGATTCCTAAATTACTTTGAAAATCCAAAAACATGAATATACTTACTAAAACTTATTATTTAAAATAATTTAAACCTTATCTAACATATTATACTATCCAACTTCTTCATAAAATTCTCTAAAATAACATGAAACATTATGGTAACTCTTTATTAGTCGTCCAACTTCGAAGAATTGAGGCATTAGATTTAATCTTCTTTCTTATTTATGACATAGACTTTGATCTCTCTTTTACCCTAGTTTATATATTTCTCCTTCTCTTACAATCAATAACACAGTATAAGCTCATTTAGCCTTAGTTTATGGGTTTTTTCTTCTCCTTCAACCCTATTGTTACTCCTTTGAAGTTCGCGGTGAAAGTCCGTTTAGTAGTATATAGTACTGAGAGAAATCATGAAGATCAATCTGAAACTGATTGATGGTTATTCTTGTTTAGAGGCTGAATAACGTTGTTTATTGCTAAATCAGAATCCTAATAATCATAGACTTTTCTGTTTATTTGTGAAAGGATTCTTATTGCTCATGATGAGGAGATAGCTACAATGAATGTTCAAATCGAGCTTTTAAGGAAACAACTGTAAGAATAACAGCTCTTCCAAGTTTATCCAAGCGTTTTAGGCTAATCAGCTATGGTTTTATTGTTTTTTTAAGTGTCCCGGTTGAGGTTGTTGTTCCTGCCCCGGTTTAGGTTGTTGTTCCTGCCCCGGTTGAGGTTGTTGTTCTTGCCCCGGTTGAGGTTGTTGTTCCCGCACCTCTTCAGTGGGGTGTACGTGGGCGTCGTACTGCTAGGTATTGTCATTGTCTTTGGTAATTTTTTCTAGGGGTAGATTAGAAATCACTTGCTAAAATGTTTTATGATAAACAGGTTTCTAGTTGAAGATGTCTGCGATAGAAGTCGAATACAATTAAGTAACTAGGGGCAAGATACAGACTTTAGAGCGTCAAGTCATACACAAATCGGAGTGACTTCACTACCTGAAGAAAGAAAGCTGCTTCGGCAGGGTCGAAGAAGAATCAATTTCTTTTATATGTCTGTCACTTTATCTTTGTTAGTGCTGTCTGCCTATAATGATAGATAAATCAAAAACTTTTCATTCAACTTATTCTTTTAATTGAAATTGAGATTTTTTTCCTATCCTCCTATTGCTACGCCCGCTGGAACCGGGTCTGATTCAGACTCAATGTCTGTAGCATCGCCACCAGATGACAAAACTGGTGATCCTGATTATCAGCCTTGATAATCAGGATACTACTTTATGAGTATTGGTACTGCTTCAGACTCAAGTGTTGTTAAATTCTGTTTGTTTTTCAAATATATAACAAGACACGGATGTAAAGGATATCTTTTAACCATATTGCTAGTAGATCTTTTTAGTCATGAGGAACAATAGTACCATAGAACAGGAATGCATGAGAAAGAGATTTTGGGATGAACTTCGTTTAGAGGGTCCTCTCTATTGGCATGTGGTGTTTTAAAATCTATAATGTTTCTACTTGTAATGTTATGTATCTGTGAGGTGCTTTGTTATGTTATTTAGTATTTACTAATGAACTTTCAAGATGTGAAACCTGATGTTAAAGACAACTAATTCATTGATCAAATGATGAAGCATTGTTTATCTTGCTAATTCTTGCTATTTGTCAGAGTGTGCTCATGCTATTTCCATATTCTTAGAGAAAGACTTACCCATGTGCACTAATTGCATCCTATTTTGTAGAGTAAACTACCCTACACAGTACACATCCATATAATATTGTTCAGTATTGGACATTACCCTTGTATTTTAAAATCAAACACTTAATATCCTAATATTATTTAAACCCTTGCTTCATTTATTTTTAATAACAGTATATAAAAAGACTAACTAACCTTGTAAATGGTACAATTGTATCAGATCGCCCGATCATTGATCAGATAGCTTCAACTTCTTCAATTTTTTTGGTTCACGTATCTTCTTCCTGTTTTTTCAATAAATGTCTTCCTCAACCAATGGACGAGCCAGAGGGAAATATGGTGGCACAAGTATGCTGGTATATTTCCTAGGCGCACTGTCCCTGAGGGCCATTGGCGCACTATCCAAAACTCGATGGATAATGGTTTCGCCCCTCTACCCTTTCTCCATTTAAACACCTTAGGCACAAACACACCATTAAACCAGATAAAGTAGTTTTTCTTTTTTCTTTTGATAAGTAGAGCAGATAAAATAGTTTTTCCTATCAGAAGAAGTGTTGAACCATTAGGTTCAAAAAGTTTCAATAAAATGAATCTTTCACTCTTTGGTAATTCTCAACAATTCGATGAAATCGGATAAGCAGAAGAGAGTAATGTGTCAGCCAACAAAACATGGATTCTCACTTGTCATTTGAGTTGTGGCTTGTGACATATCAGTGAGGTAGCTTTGTTAGTTGTTATGTACTAATGAACTTTATTTTAACCTAGTGTTATTTATTTCAAATGATTTTACATTTTTGTACGTTATACGAAAGCATTAACGATTGCTGAAAGGCTAAAAAAGTCCATCAATTTACAAGGGTATTTTCGTGCTTCATTCTTACTCTTTGGACTTCATACTTATAAAAAAATTTGTTTGCGTTTTCCCCCAGAGTAAAATAATGAAAGATTTAATTAGAATAATTTAGTTGATTTTATTGTCCTAACTATTAGAGAAATAATTTAATTACGATCTTGTCCAATGTAAACTTTATTTTTAGAGAATAAAAAAGGTAAATAATATTTCGCTAAGGATTTCATATTTTTAATATAGTATAAATAATTAAATGTGATTGTACATAATTATACACAATAGCTACATTTTGCAAGAGGGCATCAGAAACATGATACAAAAACATTTTTCTCTATTCTATTAAGCAAATCCAATCCAGAATTAATAATCAAGAGTGCACCAGTAATATTGTGTCTTCACACTTTTAGAACAAAATAATTATGCTCACTCGTCATCAGGGGCGGGATTTAGGGGGCTTAAGGGGGTTATTTGAACCCCTTCACCGTAAAATTACACTGCATATATAAGGCAAAATCTATCTTGTGCCTCTATATATTATATTTGAATTCCCGTACCACAACCCAAAAATATAGTTGATGCAGCTCAATTTTCAAAAAACTAAAATGGAAAGAAATTGAGTGTTCCTGAAGAGTAAAACCAGGAATTACTCTTGAACAGTCCACTCGTAGCTCTATGAGCAATAAATGAGAATTCAAAAGAGAAGAAAGAGTTTTATTGAACATTCAACTAAGAATAGAATGCTTACAAAATGAGATAAGATCGGCTAATAAAGGAAGAGGGGCTTGAGCGGGAAAGTTAGTTATAACAACTTTCCTGACTCACGTGCCTAGCACCTGCCTCGACCAACTACCAACGACCTTCTAACTAATTGACCGACTCAACACTAACTCTTACTAATTCACTAACTAATCGACCAAGTATACAACCAAATCCGGAAAGAAAGTTAAAAGAGCTAAAAGGATCATATGACATGGTTTAGTGATCAAGAGGGTTCAAAACTTTTCTGAGATTGTTGGTTCAATTCTCAATTGCCACAGTCCCTTTTAACCTTTTCTTTTTTGAACACCCTTAATAAAAATCCTGCATCAGCCACTGCTCATCATTAAGCCAATATGGAATGATATTATATTGGCTTCCCAAAGGGGAATAAAATTAAACTTAGAGTTAAACAATATTTTTACTCTCAAATCAATATATATGAGTTCTACCCATCTAATCAAAATGTTACAGAAGACACCCAACCAAAATATAAAGATAACTGATTTCCCTTTTTTAGATTTTGTTAGTGAAAAGGCAATCAGCAAGGAACTTCATAAGACATGCAAGAAAAAGTAAAATATAAAATATATTGTGACGACTCGGCTCGTCATCACGTGAGTTACCGCCCCGTTTTTCCCATTTTCTGCTTCCTTATGTTTTATTACACGATTCTTGGGTGAATGAGTTGATTTGGATTGATTTTGGATGGAAATGAGACACTTAGTCTCTTTAAGGAAGACTTGTTTTGGAAAGTCAACCGGACGTTGACCTATGAGTTAGAGAGCTTGGATGTGATTTCCGGTGATTCGGTTAGCTTCGGGGGATGATTTGTGACTTAGGAGTGTGATCGAAATTGATTTTGGAGGCCCGGTGTAGAAATAGGCTTGAATTGGCGAAGTTAGTATTTTGGCGAATTCCTATTGGTAGGTGAGATTTTGATCCGAGGGTCGGAATGGAATTCCGAGAGTTGCTGTAGCTTCGTTAGGTGATTTTGGATGTGTGTGCAAAATTTCAGATCATTCGGAGGTGTTTTGGTTGGGTTTTTGATCGAATGCGAGTTTCGAAAGATTTGGATGAACTTAGGCTCGGAATTTGGTAAATTTGATATGTATAGACTCGTGGCGAGATAAGGAATCCGGTGATGTGAATTTTTTGATTTTTCGAGAAGTGGGCCCGGGGCTCGGGTTTTGCCAACTTCGTGAATTTCGATGTTTTTCGAGTCTTTTCGATTGGGTTATATTCCCTTAGCCTATTGTAACGTATTCGTTGTGGTTTTGGCCAGATTCGACGCGCGAGGAGGTTGATTTGCGAGGCAAGGGCATAGCGAGCTAGGACTTTGGCCAGCTTGAGGTGAGTAATGGTTATAAATGATGTCCTGAGGGTTTGAAACCCCGGATTTGTACAACGTAGTGCTATGTTGAGGTGAGACACACGCCGCATGATGAGCGTAGGGTCCATTACTGCTAGGGATTTGGACTTGGTCCATCCCGATTGCTGATTCTATTGTATTTTGACTGAGACTTAATTAATATAATGTTAGTTTGGGCTAGTTGTCATGTTTGGGGCATTGTGCCGACCTGTAGAACCCTTAGGGGTATTTGTACTGATCAACCTCACTTTACTCGGTAAAAATCATACCCTCAGTCATGTTTCTAACCGCTTAATAAAATACGAACTGGCTCTAAATAGCTAAACCAAAAATGAGAGTAACATGTGGGCTAGAGTCCCTATCCTATCTTAGTATGCCCGAGGGGCTAAGTTTATATTGACTGAGAGGGGTTGAGAACCCCATTGTGAGGGTATTTGATATGTATTGGATCGGGCCGCACGCCGCAGCAGTATATATATTTATACGGATCGGGCTGCACGCCGCAGCAGTATATTTATATGGATCGGGCTGCACTCCGCAGTAGTATAGCGCTTGGGCTGAAGGAGCCCCTCCGGAGTCTGCACACCCCCAGTGAGCGCAGTCGACTATTATTATTGGATCGGGCTGCACGCCGCAATAGTGTATATATATATATATATATATATATATATATATATATATATATATATATATATATATATATATATATATATATATATATATATATATATATATATGGATCGGGCTGCACGCCGCAGCAGTATACTATATGGATCGGGCTGCACGCCGCAGCGGTATAATTATGATTTCGGTTATCGTGAGGAGTAAATGAGTTGAGTACTGGCTTAAAGGATTTTTACCTGGTTTCTTCATTCAGTTGTTGTTTAAATGTTCTTACTGCTTTGATATAGAACTGCTTAGTGCTTTTTACGAGATTTCTTTCCGTCAGTCATTATTTATTGCTATTACTCACTGAGTCGGAGTACTCACTTTACTTCCTGCACCATGCATGCAGATACAGGTATTCCGGAGGCGTAGATTGAGCTATTGCTGCTATTCAGATCTCACCGGAGTCATCGAGGTAGCTGCTTGGCGTTCGCAGATCCAATTTCTCCCTCTATCCTCTTTACTTTCAGCATTTTAGACTATCTTTTGTTAGGCTGTTTTCCCAGACTTGTATTAGAGGCCCTTGAGTGGGCTTTGTAGTGATGTTTCTTGATTTCCGCACATTTTATCTACCGTTACAGAATTATAATTATATTAATTTGGTATTTAAATCCTGTTAATTGGTAATGAACTTTAAATGAGGGATTGAGAATGTTGAGTTGGTCGGGCTTGCCTAGCACTGTGTTGGGCGCCATCACGACCGGGGTTGGGGTCGTGACAAAATCCCACCCAAATCACTCGATATTGATCAATCAAAACCAAAACAGTGTGGCGTGGAGAACAAAGCGTCTTTTAGAGATATGCTGCAATCCTCAGACCCAATGACCTTTGCATCAAACCTGAGCCAATCCAACATCGAGCTGCCAGAAACTCCCTCAGAAGAAGAGACGTTTGAGCAAATAATGAAATATACCACACGAGGCATTAAATTGATCACACTTACAGAGGAGGATAGGCAAAGAATTTATGAGCCATGGAAGTGTTCTATCATTGTTAATCTCTTTGGGAAACGTATACTACATCAATACCTAAAAAAGAAAATTCAAGAGCTATGGTCCCCAACGGAGGATTTTTCATTAATCGACCTAGAGGAAGATTATTATATAATCAAATTCAAAAGAAAAGAAAATATGTAGAAAGCCCTTCATCAAGGCTCGTGGTTCACCAATGGCCATTACCTTTCTATTGCAAAATGGAAGCCAAACTTTGTATCCTCAAAAGAGAAAATGACAGCCTCAGCAAGTATGGATTAGGCTACCACAACTACCAACGGAGTTTTATGATGGAAAAATTCTGAATAAAATTAGAAATTTTATTGGACGTCTACTAAAAATTGATGTATGCACATCAACCACAGTGAAAGGTCGTTATGCCAGACTTTGTGTGGAGCTACCATTGTAGTTTCCAGTGAAACCATTTATATATATTGGTAACCACAAATAATATATTCACTATGAAAGTGAAAATTTCCTATACAAAAATTGCGGAAGACTTGGACACACAGTAGTCCAATGCATTTACATTCAAAAGGACATCAAGGAAAGCTCATACCCAGGCAATGAACAACCAAATACAAAGGCGGAGGATCAAGAGGGAGAATGGAAAACAGTTTCCTTCAACAAAGGGAAGAGGCAAATTCCAAAAAACAATCCGAAAAACACCAACAATCCAAAGGAGAAGCACGATGGCCCAGGTATCTCGATAAAATTATTCAATGCAAATACGGGTAAGTACATAGATACTCAAATCTTGCAATATAAAACTAAAGATCCTACACAAAACTTTGTTAGTAATGGTGAAAAAATTCCGGCTAGCTTGGCTATGAGCAATACCACCATACCAGTCCAAAACAATTTCTCACTCCTAGATGGCAAGCAAATGGTTTTGAAAAAAACTACCAAAAATAAAAATAAAAATATTACAAAAATTTCCCACGCAGATAGACACTTGGATACCCAAGCGGATGACATGGATGTACTAGACTCCTACGTGTCAACTGAAAATGCTAAGGAAAGTTGTGACATGCAATTAGATCCTACTAAGAATCAAATTAACTCCTATAATAATTCTAACTCTACACAGCCTACCATCCAATTAAAACAAAAGACTAATACTAATCCCCCTATAACCGATTCTACAAGAGAAAATCTGCCCC
>NW_017671530.1:72750-154660 GCF_001879085.1 Nicotiana attenuata
AGAGAAATCTCGCCACCCCACCCCCCCCCCCCCGGGGGGCATGTTGTCCAAATGTCCTTCAAAGAGTCTAGAGAAGAACAAATGGCTTCCCCCCCCCCCAGAACACGGAATGAATACTATATCCATGGAAAATCTCCCTATAAATCAAACCCTTGGCCACTCAGAGGACATGCAAATTAAAGTCCCAATCATTGCCCCAGCCACCAATCTCCCTCTTACCACTGAAAATACTAATCCCACGCCTGTCAATAGCCCTTTAAATATTCAACAATCTTTAATAAGTGCCAAGAATTCCCTCTACTCTAAGGAGAAGACACAGACTCATCCAAATCCTAAGAAAATACAGAGCTCAAATAATGGAAAACCTACCTCCATTCCCCCCACAACCAGAGAATCCCCAAATTATCTATGTCCAACCTCCACAGGCTCAGGACTACCAGCCTCTCTCGTGGATGGAAATGGGCATAATGGGACATGCAGTCTCATTTACCATCCAAGTCAATGGCCAAGAGACGATAGTAATTCTCCAAAACACTCAATACATAGCACGGTTGATAACCGAGAGAATGAGGCTTGCAATGAACAACTACTTGAACCAAGTTTGGTTCAACAACATCCTACACCCACTAGCACCATCATTGAACCCACACATGGTGCATGCAATGAGAAACCAGTGGAACATGCCACCACATTTCAACCCAATACAACCCGAGAACATTCTCCTAGACATGCCCTTCTTCCCATCAGAAATGCTAACCCAACCAAACCCTATCTTCATGCCATGAGAGAGCACTCAACAAGTTCAGGGACAAACAATAAATCAAAGGAACCAACAATCACCACCACCACACCCCCATGCAATACAAGAACCAGATCAAGTAGAAGCAGTCATGGAGGAGATAGGAGAACCTCTCAACCTAGGCTCGGAGCAGGTTCTAGAATTCTCAAATCTAGACGGGGTAAAAGTGTATCTCTTCAAGGAGATGCAAGAGAAGAGGCATGTGCTCAACTGCCCTCTAGCACTATACAAGTGCTCGATGGATATCAGGCCACCCCAAGATCCAACAGTGGGCAATAGAGCCATGATCCTAGTTCCATCACTAAGAAGGAACCATGTCTTTCTGGGAGGGGTGAGGGAGAATGGGGGCGCAGCAAACATGAACCTAAACCAATCCATGAACCGGCCAACTAACTTCATTATCTGGAATATAAAGGGGGGGATAATGACAACTTTAGGAGAAATATTAGGGAAATGATAGACACCCACAGGCCATGCATGGTGACTTTATTGGAAACTAGGATGATAAATCATGACCAAATACTAAATGACTTTGGCTTCTCGGAGATGATAGAAGTGCAACAGAAGGTCAGTTAGGTGGCATGGTAGTAATGTGAAATCATAAAGTGGTCGTTGTCCACAACTTCATCCGTAGGAACCAAGAGATTCATGCAACAATTGAGGTACTTCCTATACGTAAAACTTGGTTATCTTTTTCTATATATGCTAGTACTGATTGTCACTATAAAAATATTATGTGGGAAAACCTAGAAAATATTTATAAAAATTATAATAAAGGCCCATGGATGGTAGAAAGAGATTTTAATGATATTATGGGCTCAAATGAAAAATTTGGGGGGAGACCAATTAAAAACAATAGAGCTAATTACTTATGGTCAAAAGTTAATAAGTGTAACCTTATGGACATGGGCTACAAATATTGCAAATATACGTGGTCAAACCATAGACATAGAAATAAGGGCCTTATTATGGAAAGATTAGACAAAACCCTAGGAAAGAAGAATGGACTGAGTTATTTCCAAATTGCTCAATAATTCATCTGCCAAAAACTTGTTCTGACCACAATCCTATTTTAATTGAGCTAATTCCTAGAAATAGACAAGGCCATATACAACCCTTTCGACTAGAAACTTATTGGTGTAGACATCTAGATTTCCAAACACTTGTTAGACAAAATTGGCATGGAATTGATTACTGTAGTGCAAGCAAAATTTTTATAGATAGTATTAAGCCTTGGAAAATAAGACTTTCGGAGATATAATGGGGGGAAAACGGAAAATTCTAGCAAGGATCCAAGGAATTCAAAGTTCTAGGAACTATACTCATAGTGACTTCCTTCAATCTTTAGAATACAATCTTAAGAAGGACTACAATGACATCCTTAAAATAGAAGAGGAAAACTGGAAGATTAGATCAAGGATACTGTGGCTTAATGAAGAGGATGAAAATACCAGATTTTTCCATATATCTCCTTCAAATAGAAGAAGAAGAAGAAATAAAATTACCTATTTTAAGGATGATGCTGGAAACTGGATTAATGAACATCACTTGATCATGTCTCACGTGTTAAGTTTTTTTACCAATATTTTCACCACCTCCCACTCCTGTACAAACTGGATTGATATAAGGGAAAATCATACTAGTCATCCTAAGATAGACCTTAATTCATTAGACAATCCTCTTTTAGATTGTGAGATCAAGAGGGCTATTGTAACGACCCGGCCGGTCGTTTTAATAATTAAAGCCCCGATCCCCTATTAACTGCATTCCCCGTGTTTGTTTCTGCTATTGTGAGTTGCCGGGAGGATTTATTGGAGTTTTGAGACACTTAGTCCCTAAATGAGAGCTTAAGTTTTAGAATTTGGATCGTAGTCGGAACAGTGTGAATACGGCCTCGAAATAGAATTATGTTGGTTCCGTTAGCTCCGATGGGTGATTTCGGGTTTAGGAGCGTGTTCGGATTGTGTTTTAGAGGTCGTAGCTCATTTAGGCTTGAAATGCCGAAAGTTGAATTTTTGAAGTTTCTATTTCGATAGTGAGATTTTGATATCGGGGTCGGAATGGAATTCCGGGAGTTGGAGTAGCTCCGTAGTGTTGAATATGACGTGTGTGCAAAATTTCACGTCATTCGGAAGAGGTTTGATAGACCTTTTGATCGAAAGCGCAATTTGAGAGTTTTTGGAGTTCTTAGGCTTGAATCTGATGCTAAATAGGTGCTTTGATGTTGTTTTGAGCATTCCGAAGGTTGGAACAATTTTGAATGATGTTTTAAGATTGTTTGGCATATTTGGTTGAGGTCCTGGGGGCCTCGGGTGAGTTTCGGGTGCTTAAAAATTTGAATTGGACTTAGGAAGAATTTGAGGTTGGCTGGACCTGTCATAACCACACCTGCGTGAATGGGACCGCAGGTGCGGTACTGCAGAAGCGGCTGAGAAACCGCAGATGCGGCCAAGTGAGCGAAGTCTAGAAGCCGCAGGTGCGGAAGTGTGCACGCACCTGCGAGACCGCAGATGCGATAAATTGGCTGCAGGTGCGGAAATGGGAAATTAATGAATTATCGCAGGTGCGGTTGATTTTCCGCAGAAGCGGGACCACAGGTGCGGTCCCATGGCCGCAGAAGCGGATTTGCTGGGTAGAAAAGAGAAAAAAATCGAGAGTTTGAGTTCATAAGTTGCAAAATTGAATTGGGAGCTCGGTAGGAGACGAATTTTGGAGAGATTTTCGGTGGGAGTTTGCGGGTAATGATTCTTAACTACTTTTTGCTTATAACCCATTAAATTAAACATGAATTCATCATCTAATTTCGGATTTGGGGTGAGAAATTGGGGGGAAATTTGGAAAAGTTCTTAGGCCTAAGTTTCGAATTTTGATTGGGGATTTGACATCAGATTTGGATAATTTTGGTATGTATGAACTCGTGAGAGTTTGAGGATTCTGAATTTGTAAATTTTACTCGATTTCGAGACGTGGGCCCGGGGGCATTTTGGTTATTTTTCCTAATTTTGCGTATTAGCTTAGAATTAATTAGTGGAATCAGTTACTTGAAGTTATATTTACATTATGCAAATGATTTGAATAGATTTGGGCCATGGAGTTGAGTACTCGTGGCAAGAGCGTGGTTTCGGGTTGATTTTGAGCCGGTTCAAGGTAAGAGGCTTGTCTAACCTTGTGTGGGGGACATCCCCCTAGGATTTGGTATTGTTGTTATATGAATGCCATGTATGTGAGGTGACGAGTGCAAACACGTGCTAATTGTTGGTAACCCGTTTTTCATTAAGTAAATTAACTGTGTTTCTTTCTTCTTGAACATTTCTTGTATTTTAAGCCTACTGTGTAGTTTAGGGAAGCATGCTTAAGTGTGTTAATTGTCCTATCTGCTTAAACTGTTTATGTGAACTCTATGCAGCATGTTAGGTTAGAATTACCTGTCCATTTTGATGTTAATTGGTTTGAGTTGATTATCCTTGTGTTGTTGCTGTGTGTTTACAATGGGACTACGGGCGGTTCCCGGTAGATTCCCCTTGTCTGTTTATTTGGTACTACGGATGTGGTATTCCGGGAGCTCCCCCTGCACTTTTATATTGGAACTACGGGACTGCACCCGGTAGATTCCCCCAATACTGGTATTTACATTTGGGGACTACGGATCGGGATTCGGTAGATCCCCCGTGCACTATGAGTTGGACTATGGGACGACACCCAGGAGATCCACTGGATATTTACATTTGGGGCTACAGGACGGTATCCTGGTAGATCCCCGGTTGCTGGTTGCTATCTCTGTGTTGAGCTGTATTCTTTCTGCGATATTTTCTCTGTTGTAATTGTTATTATTCTTATCATTATACTGTGTTACTTCATACTGTGTCGCTCTTGAATGAAATTGTGGATTCCTTCCTTGATATTGTTGTCTTTTAATTTTGGGACTACGGATGAGTATTCCGGGAGATCCCCTGCGCATATATTGATTTTGACTGTAGTGCGGGATACCAAGAGATCCCCAACACATATATTGAGGATACCAAGAGATCCTCGGGATATCAAGAGATCCCCAATACATATATTGAGGATACCAAGAGATCCTCGGGATACCAAGAGATCCCCAGCACACATATTAAGGATACCAAAAGATCCTCGGGATACCAAGAGATCCCCAGTACATATATTGAGGATACCAAGAGATCCTCGAGATACCAAGAGATCCCTAGCACATATATTGAGGATATTGAGATATCCCCGAGTATTTACGTTTGGGACTAC
Organism: Nicotiana attenuata; assembly: GCF_001879085.1. Classification (NCBI taxonomy): domain Eukaryota; kingdom Viridiplantae; phylum Streptophyta; class Magnoliopsida; order Solanales; family Solanaceae; genus Nicotiana; species Nicotiana attenuata. Next base: position 77,807 of record NW_017671530.1, read on the forward strand.
GGGACAGGATCCCGGGAGATCCCCTGTCGATGTTTCTGTGTACTGAGTGTATATTTGTCTCTGATTTTCTTCTCATTTTCTGATACTGTTTGATTATACTGTTGCACCTTACACTGTCATATCTTGCTTTATATTTTATAGCCGGTACGCCCCTGACCTTCCTCGTCACTATCCGACCGAGGTTAGGCTTGGCACTTACTGGGTACCGCTGTGGTGTACTCATGCCCTTTCCTGCACATGTTTTTCGTGTGCAGATCCAGGTACATCGACTCAGCCATATCGTTAGCGAGGTGAGGCGATCTATAGAGACTTTGAGGTATATCTGCCACGTCCGCAGACCGAGGAGTCCCTATCTACTCTCTCTTTTCATTATAACCCTTCTGTATTTCTTCTTTGTTTAGACACTCTGGAGTTAGGACACTTTATAGTTATTCCATAGCTTGTGATTTCATGAGATTCCAGGTTTTGGGAAATGTAGTTTCAGTTTGAGAGTTTGTATTGTATATGCCGAGCGGCATCTTAAATGTTTCATTATGTTATTCCGCAGTTTTGACTAGTTTTATTATGTTGTTTCGTTTTTTCCGCAATTTGTTAGGCTTACCTAGTCGTAGAGACTAGGTGCCGTCACGATAGTTCACGGAGGGCGAACTGGGGTCTTGACAAGTTGGTATCAGAGCTCTAGGTTCATTGGAGTCATGAATCACAAGCCGGTTTATTAGAGTCTCGCATATCGGTACGGAGACATCTGTACTTATCTTCGAGAGGCTATGTAACCATTAGGAAAATTCCACTTCATTTGATTTTCTTGTCGTGCGAGATTTCTGACATCACAGTCCTAAACCTCTGTTTTCCATTCTCTCACTGATGGTGAGGGTACGTTCTAGCGGAGGTGACCAGGCACCCGCGTCCCCTACGAGAGCCGTCAGAGGTCGGTGCCGGGGTAGAGGCAGTGGACACGCATGCGGTACAGCCAGAGCACCCGCGCGAGCTGCTACAGAGGAGCCACCTGCAGTTCCAGTTGGAGCCCAGGCGCCTGATACGCCTACTGCTACTACTACTCCAACACTTCAGGAGACCTTAATACAGATCCTGAGCATTTTTGGTACATTGGTTCAGGCGGGATTAATTCAGGTTGTACCAACTACTTCAGTTTCACAGATCGGGGGAGGGACCCAGACTCCCGCCGTCCCCACTCCACAGCATCGAGTTCCCATTAGTCAGGTCCCAGGTGTCATGGCGACACAGCCTGTGGTCCCAATTCAGCGGGTGGTGAGGATCTCTCGCCGAGTAGAGGACATGTAGGTCTAGGAGGGAGAGGACAGACGAGGTCAGGAGAAAGAATATAGGGAGGCGAGGAGACCTCGTAGACCGGAGAGATCCACTGGCCCTTATTTTGGAGGAAGAGTACTTTCATGGTAGAGGTTTTATGGGTCAGCTAGCTCAGTTTGCGTTTCGGGCTTCGCACAGTGTTTCATGTGTTCAGGGGTCTCAGAGTAGCCATATCGCACAGTTCCCACTGCCACGTCAGGGACGAGGTTGTTTTGAGTGTGGTGACATACGCCATGTGGTGAGGTATTGCCCTAGACTAGGGAGGGGTGAACCTCCACAGACTTCTCGGCCACAGCGCGCCCCGCAGAGTTCTCAGGCTATGTGACGAGTGTCTAGCGTATATGAATTTAAACTCGTACTCTGTCAAATTATAGTATAGAAAGATGTCGATCCCACAAAGATTGCTTTATCTATTCTACAAATTGTTCTTGTTTTAATTACTATTTGAGAGAATCGGAAAAGTTGAGTTGAGGGTTAACAAGCAAATAATGAACAAACAAACTGTAGAGAAAAGTATTTTGGTTTTAACAAATATGATAAAGATGTTGGGATCCTGATTTCAGTTGATAATTCTATTAAAGCGCATACATTTGTTTTTCAGTCTATATTTCTCAAACAATGCATAAATGCCTCTCTCGATTACACTTATATATGATTACTTAAATTGAACAATTAACAGCACTCCTCTCGGTTATACAAATTAATTATCAAGATAGTAATATTAAAGAACCAGAAATATATATTTGAACTGAAACATGCTCTATTTTCAAAGTAAATCCCTTTCGGTTACCTTACTTTTTATTACTTGAATTTTATACTATTCGCCTCTTTCGATTTCAGAATTAGTATAAAGTCAAATTATAACACAAAACAGATAGATGTGATTAAATAAATGTCAACACTTATCAAAACCACTATTAACCTTATTACCTCTTCTGCCTCTCTCGAATAAAAATGAATAACATGTTAGTTTGTGGTACAAAGAGAATAGGTGTGACTAAATTAAATAACATCTAACTATAAAAGCTGATAAAATTATAAATCGAAAGTTTCAAACCAAACAAGTGAAACTTTAAAATAAACTTTCACTATTATATAAAATTATCAAGATCCATCATTCTCCCAACATAAGATAATTACTCCATACTAGATCTAGTACTGCCAATAAAAATATTCATGTCCATTAAATAAGAAAATAGAAAGAAATATTCAATAAGAATAATTCCGCCTATTTAATTAAAAATAGGAACTAGAGTAATTTCCACCTTGAAATTTATTTAGAACTGAAATGAAAGTGTAGCCACTACCTTGGTCTACGAAGACGATTAAAAACTGAAATAAACTTTATAAGAGGAATGATTTCAAATCTGTCACGACCCAATTCCCAACCCGGTCGTGATGGCGCCCCTCGTGAAGACAAGGCCAACCAACAGATCATTAACACTTCTTTTAACAATTTCTTAGCATAAACAGGTCTAAATCATAGTTACTGAATAATCATAAGTGCGGAAATAAAACGTAACATAACGGAGAAAAACCATCCCACACTCGGCCTGATGATCGGGGTGTCACAAGTCATGAGCTACTACGGAGTTTAAATGAAATACTACAAGTCTGTGTCTAAGAACATAGTCCGAAGATAAATGAAACACTGATCATAAGGAAGAAATGGAGCTGTGGCCGTCGACAGCTACCTCGTCTCTCCAGGTCCGCCTGGTTTGGAAGGAATCAGCACTCAGGAATGAACTCAGCTATGCCTGTATCTGCACACATGGTGCAGGGAGTAATGTGAGTACTCCGACCCAGTGAGTAATAAAAAAAATAACGACTGAGAACATAAAATCCCGTAAAGGCACAAGTAATGCTATCTCAAGCAGTAAAAACTAGATAAAACAGTAAAACTAGTGAAATATAGCAAGAAATTCTCTTTGAAAACAATTAATTCAATTATGCTCAACCAGTAAGAAATGCTCAGAACACTGCCCCTCGGGCATGATTTTTGTTCCTGGTCTGTCATCGTTACCTGACCGGTCAGCCATTGTTACCTGACCAAAACGCATATTACAGTGACATTGTTACCACTGATCAGTCATTGTTATCTGATTGGTCAGTCATTGTTACCTGACCAAAACGCGCATAACAATGTCATTGTTACCACTGTCTAAAAGTTAACTGCTCTAGATGGGTACCCGCGCTCACTGTGGGTGTGCAGACTCCGGAGGGGCTCCTACAGCCCAAGCGCTATCAACAAGGCCTGAAAGCCTGAACCATATCAATACGAGGCCTGAAAGCCTGCTCACAATACACTCGAGGCCTGAAAGCCTCCTCACATCACTCATCATGCACTCACATAAGGCCCTCGGCCTCAATCAGTCCAAAAATAGTCAAAAGACCCCTTGGGCATCAATAAAACAACAATACTCAGCTCAAACAATAGTCCAAATATCAGTTAAAATTCTAAGTTTGAGTAAATATAGCTGAGTTAATGAAACAGTGTAAATCACATGGACTAAGTTCAAATAATATTTCAAATAGTGAGGAAAACAGTGATGATAGTTCATAAGGAGTTCAAACAGTCGGCAATAAGCCCCAAATATGGCAAATAGCCCAAATCACAGTGTAAAACAACAAGTCATAGTTAATACGCGGTAAAATATCCTCCGGATTGGACCAAGTCACAATCCCCAATAGTAAATGACCCCCCGCTCGCCATTGAACGCGTGCCTCATCTCAACACAGCACCAAGTTGTGCAAATCCGGGGTTTCAAACCCTCAGGACGTCATTTAAAATCATTACTCACCTCTAGCCGGCCAAAAGTCTAGCTCGCCAAGCCCTTTCCCCTCGAATCGACCTCCTCGCGCGCCGAATCTGATCAAAACCATAAGGAATACATTACAATAGGCCAAAGAAACATAACCCAATCGAAAATACTCGAAAAACGTCGAAAATCATGAAGTTGGCAAAACCCGAGCCTTGGGTCCACTTCTCAAAAAATTACAAAATTTACATCTCCGGATTCCTCGTCTCGCCACGAGTCTATACATATCAAATTTACCAAAATCGGAGCCCAAATGTCCCCTCAAATCCCAAATTTTCATTTCAAAAACCAAGCCCTAGTTCTTCAAATTTTTACCCAATTTTTCCAAGAATTAAAGGTTGGTTCTTCAATAAAATGATGTTTCTAGGCCATAGGACTTACCTCCAATCGATTCCCAGTCAAAACTCTCTAAAACCCCGTCAAAAGCTCTCAAGCTTGCTCAACAATGGAGGAAAATACATAACCCTCGCGGATGAAAATGATATTAAACTCCTACTGGCCTTCAGGGGTTTCCGTTTCTGCGGTCCCCACGCCCGCTTCCGCGTGACCGCTTCTGCGGTCCTTGTCCGCTTAAGCGGAATCTCATTAAATCTCAGAGGCCGCTTCTGCGACTCATATTCCCGCTTCTGCGGAACTTCACCCCCAGGCCCAAGCCGCTTCTGCGGTGACTTTTCCGCTCATGCGGATCCGCTTTTGCGAATACCTTTCCGCTTCTGCGGAAACTGCTCAGCCTCACCCTCTTCCGCACCTGCGATGCCTTCTCCGCTTCCGCGCAGCCGCATCTGCGGTCTCCTTTCAGCAGATGCAGAAATACCTGCTGCAACCAAGAACCTGCAATTTCCAACTTCAATTCCTTCCGTTTAACCACCAGAAATCACCCCGAGGCCCCCGAGACCTCAACCAAAAACACCAACACATCCTAAAACCCCATTCAAACTTGTTCCCATCCTCAGAACACCTCAAACAACGCTAAAACCATTAAATCGCATCGGATTCAAGCCTAAGTTTCTTAAAAACTTCCGAAATACGCATTCGATCAAAAACCCAACCAAAACATCTCCGAATGACCTGAAATTTTGCACACACATCCAAAATCACCTAACGGAACTACTGCAACTCTCGGAATTCCATTCCGACCCCCGAACCAAAATCTCGCCCACCAACCGGAATTCGCCAAAATACTAACTTCGCCAATTCTAGCCTAATTCCACACCGGACCTCCAAAATCACTTCCGATCATGCTCTTAAGTCACAAATCATCCCATGAAGCTAACCGAATCACCGGAAATCACATCCGATCCCTCTAACTCAATAGTCAACTTCCGGTTGACTTTTCCAAATAAGCTTTCCTTAAAGAGACTAAGTGTCTCATTTCCATCTAAAACCAATCCAATTCAACTCGATCACCTCAAATACCGATAATGAAGCATAGAGAAACATAATATGGGGGAAACGGGGTGGTAACTCACGTGACGACGGGCCGGATCGTCACAAAATCTCCCCAGTTACTTTTGCAGAGATTGGCAATGTCCATTTTATAGCCATGAGGTAACTTGATGGTAACCGTTTTGCTTTCTTAGAAACGGTTTTTGATTAAAAATGTTTTTCTTGGTTGTAATTTTGTTGCAGAATATCTTTCATTTTTTTTCTTGATACGTACTGCTTCTTGCGTTTTACTCTGATGTATTTCTTGTTTGAAATCTTCTTTGACCTTGCACTACTACTTTTGCACTCTTTCCTGCATTATTTAGTTAAATATACGGAAAAGATTTGATAATTTTTATGATTTTACAAGGATAATCATATATATTTAAAATCTAGCAAAATGCACTTATCAAATTCTCACACACTTAAACCTTTGCTCGTCTCGAGGAAAGAAAATAAGAGAATAATAAAAATAAAATAAAAAATAACTCTTTTTTTTTTTTAGATAACTACACATTCATAACCTTTCAAAACCTAAAGACTTCACCTGATATGTCAATCCTTTTGAACTTTGAAGAACTTACATTATTTTATACCTCTATTTTTACTGTGCAAATGTCATTGTTAGAAATCCTTGATTTTCTGGGGAAAAAAATCAAGAACATTGATTGCTCACAGATGGAGTTCAATAAACCATAGGCTTGCCTTTCTTGTCAATCTCCACTAATGTAGATTAATGCTGATTCTAGAATCTTTTAGGACTTTTATTGGCTTGTAATGTTAGGCTGAGGGCTGGTAGGATAACGGAATATTTTAAAAGTGACTATATTTTTATTTTCTTTCCTGGCTTCTCTTTTTTGTACAAAGAATGACTCTATGTATCAGCAATGATTATGAGGATTTTAATATCTATAATCCTCTCTTCTTCTTCTTCTTTTTTCTTTTTTTTCCTCTTCTTCTTCTTCTTTTTTTTTTCCTTAAAGATACTTTTTCTGAGGTAAATATATATTTCATTATACATATACAAGATACGAGTTGATAATGTGTATGTTGTGGAACTTAATTGTCCAACATTCCTTTTGATCGTACACATATATACAACTTGTAATCCTTTTTATCTTAAACACGAGGCCATGAAAAATAATAAGTGGGTGTTATATAATAATATTTTTTCTTTTTGGTTTTGGAGTCAAGGTTTATGAATAGAAAAGATATAGGCTCAAAATTTGGGCACTAGGGATATATTTTCTTTTGGTGGGATTAACATAAAGGCTCAAACGATCCAAAGATGGCCTAATTCATTTTCCAAAATCAACATTTTTCTGGGATTTCGCCTTGACAAATAATAGAGGCAAGTTCTAGTTATTGACTATCATGAGTTTCATGTCTCAATTATTTCCCAAAATTCAAAGTTTCATTGCAGTAGACTATTTACATTTTCAAAAATAGTGGCAAAAGTTAGAAGTTCTCAACGCTCTTATGGATTTGAAACATTTCCAGAAGTGTTGTCAAAAATTTATTGATGTCATTCATGTGCAAAATCTTCTAAAAGCATTTTTTTAATTATAAATATTTATAAATTTTACTTCTACAAAAGAGAAGAACCCTTTTACGAGCAAATTACCAAAGTGCATATGAGTGTTAGGTATACATCACTTTCCTGACAAAGATAAGCATTTTATAAAAAACACATGAAAGTTAAGCATCTAAAAGCAACAAGCTACATAGATTTAAGATATATTTACAATCACCAAATCTTACCTACAAGAGTGCGAAATTTCTTCCTTCAAAAGCACAAAAATATTAGTTCTACCCTTCATGGGCCATTAATATTTACAACAAAAAATATTTCTTGTTAGATTGCCAACCAAGATCACCATAGCTTGTCACTACAACAAAAGTACATAACCAAGACAACCAAAAAAAAATTCCAGTTAGAAGCCTCCAAAGCAACCAAAAGTTTTTTTTTTCCTTCCACAAAATATAGTAACCTTTATAAAAACTTCAGCCACATCTTTGGAACCATGGAAAGAAAGAGCAGAATACTTACCAACTCCTCGTCACTTAGATTGTTCATTGTACCAAATGAACACCCCCAACACTAATATCCACTACTACCTGTTCCATCATAATGAAAGAAATCAAGATCCATATCAAAATTATTTTTCTCCATGTGTGGAGTAGCATCAGATGGTCCTTCATTGAAGAAATGGATAGGAATGCTAGTAGTAGCGATTCCGCTGATTGTTGTCACATCTGAGAAAAATGCTCCACTGCTAAATGGCATGGGATCAAGTGGTGGCAGCGGCATTGAGATTGAGAGTTGTGGGATTTGACACCAACTGGTACCTGCATCAGGAAAACTACTGCTGCCCGGACCTGTGAAAGAATGTGGCTGAAAATTTGAACTGTTAAAGCACTTGATAGCATTAGAAAAATTGTACAGAAAGTTCTCCATTGAGCACATAGTTGGGGACGTGTAAGAAACATGATTTTGTAGAGTCTGTCTTATAAAATTTTGACCATTTTTAGTATCTGCCAACTCTAACATAACACGTTCCATTTTCGCTCCAATCACTGCTTGTGTATTTGCAAAGTTATCCCAATTTTTTCTCATTGCAGCTTGTTCCTGTAATATCTGTTGAAGATACTCAAGAATATCTGTTGAAGTTGTAGAAGAGGAAGTACCCGAAGTTTCTGCCCGTTGTGCCTCAATCACAGGTGGACTTGCAAGACAATAAGGCGGCATCAAGCTTTCACCTTTGATGTCCTATCTAGCTTGTTGAGGTTGGCGTAAAATTCAAGGACAATTTCTCTAACATAATCTCCTGGACTTTTTACAAAGGAACCCCAACCTAGAGATCTGATGGTCTCGAAAATTTCACGAGCCTTTTCTTCATCAGTTGGCAAAAACTCCATCTCGCATTCTTCAACCACAGTCCGGTTTTTTTCAGAGATTATCCATAGTGCTGGATCAATATGTTGTTTCTTAGGGGCCCTTGAACTATATTCTAACAGGGGTCTCTTCAAGGAAGTCATTTATTTGCTTAAAGGGTTTGAGGAGTAGCAAAAGATGGTAAAAAAGGGGGGTTCTATAAGAGAGAGTAAGAGAATAGAAAATGGAGGGAAAAAAAAGAGAATACTTTTTACATTGTGACCAAGGTAGCTAGAGAAATTTGAGAAGGGGGAGAAGAAAAGTACCTTCAGATGATGGCCATGGCTGAGATTGGTATGGGAGGATGGTGGCTTTTTGGTGGTGGTAGGTGAAGTGAAGCGGGTGGGGTGAAAAAATTTAATCAGATGTGGGTCTAGAGACTTCTTACTCTTAAAACCTTATTTAATGCAATAATTATTTATTATTTTTCTTTTCTTTTTAAAATCAAAATGAGGCAAAACAGGTCATGTTTCTGTTCGCTTGTATGTTCTTGACAGGCCATGACATGTTATGGCTCAAAATATCTTCTCTATTTTTTTTTAATTGGAAAAACATATACTAAGATTAAAACACTTATGTAGAATAGTATAACTATACATATTTTCTACGTCACTCTAATAGCAGTACATAAATTCTCTCTTTTTTTCTTTTTACAAAGTTTAAAAAGTAAAAGACATACTACTAATAGCTAATTATAACGTCTGCATATTAATTTTAAGTAACATATATATACACATATATACCCAATACTAGAAAGATTAGAGTACCTAAGTTATTTATTTATTTTATTATTTTTACTCATATTAGTAATAAAAGTACTACTAATATTAACAAACAAAAAAAATATATAGTTCTGAGTTTAATGTCGTCAGCTCGACTTAAAATTTTTTCTTAAGCAAAAAGAATTGTTGAAGCCTGTTTCTCAAACATTTTGGTGACATAAGGTTTCAATCGATGTCCATTTACCTTGAACTTTTTTCCGCCATCAATATGTTGTATTTCAATTGCACCATAAGGAGTAACATTTATAACATTGTAGGGACCTGTCCACCTGGACTTTAATTTTCCTGTAAATAGCCTAAGTCTGCTATTGTAAAGAAGTACAAGATCTCCACTTTTGAAGCTTTTTTGTCTGATCAAATTATCATGCCATTTTTTTGTTTTTTCCTTGAAAATTTTGGCATTTTCATAAGCTTCTAACCTCAATTCTTCTAACTCATTAACTTGAAAAAAGCTATTTCTTCCAGTCGAGGTTAATTCAAGATTCAGTGCTTTTAATGCCCAAAAAGCTTTATGTTCTAATTCAACGGGTAAGTGACAAGTTTTTCCAAAGACTAATCTATATGGAGATGTTCCAATTGGCGTTTTGAATGCCGTTAGGTATGCCCATAATGTATCATCTAATTTTAAAGCCCAGTCTTTTCTTGAAATTCCACCTGTTTTTTCAAGAATTCTTTGTAACTCGCGGTTGGAAACCTCAACTTGTCCTTGAGTTTGAGCATGATATGGTGTTCCTGTTTTATGAGTCACGCCATATTTTGACAGCAAAGCATAAAATTGTCTATTCATGAAATGAGTCCCTTGGTCATTAATGATGACTCGTGGTGTGCCAAATCTGGTAAAAATATTTTTTCTTAAAAAATTACACACCGTATGAGCATCATTCTTCCTTGTGGGGATGGCTTCAACTCATCTTGATACATAATCCACGGCCACAAGGATATATTCAAAAGAGTGAGAGGAAGGAAAAGGACCCATGAAATCCGTTCCCCAAACATCAAATATTTCACATACCTGTATTGATTGTAACGGCATCTCATCTCTCTTAGTGATGTTACCTGTTCTCTGACACCTGTCACATTGTGCAACATAAGCACGGGCATCCTTAAAAAGTGTTGGCCGGAAAAATTCAACCTCCAATACTTTAAAGGCGGTCCGATTTGCTGCATAGTGTCCTCCAATTGCTCCATCATGGCAGTGATACAGAATATTGTTCATCTCTTCTTCGGGTACACATCTTCTGATAATATTATCTGCACAATTTTTAAACAAGTAAGGTTCGTTCCACAAATAATACTTAGCATCAGATATAAGCTTTTTCTTTTGTTGGTAAGAGAAATCTTGGGGTATCCACTTTCCAACCAAGTAATTTGCAATATCTGCAAACCAGGGTGGTTGAGTAACAACTGAGTTGATAGAAAAAATTTGTTCATCAGGAAACTCTTCTTTTATATCACAAGACTCAAGAGGAGGGTTTTCTAATCTAGACAAATGGTCAACTCCTTGATTTTCTGTTCCTTTTTTGTCTTTTATTTCAAGGTCAAATTCTTGGAGAAGTAAAATCCACCTTAACAATCTAGGTCGAGCATCTTTCTTTGCAAAGAGGTATTTTAGAGCTGCATGATCTGTAAAATCAGTGAGAATAGGAACGAAACTTATCAAATGCAAACACTACTGCTAGTAACTCTTTCTCTGTTGTGGCATAATTTAATTGAGTCTCACTCAGTGTCCTACTAGCATAGTAAATGGGACGAAAAATCTTATCCTTTCTCTGGCCTAAAACAGCTCTGACTGCCGTATCACTAGCATGACACATGACTTCAAAAGGTTGGTTCCAGTTGGGGGACACAACTACTGGGGCAGTTGATAACTTTTCCATAAGGGTCTCAAATGCTCGTCTACGTGGACTTGTGGTGGGATTTCTTGTGGGTTGTCGTCATCACCTAGTTGATGTTCCACTCCGCTGCAGGTTACGTTTTGAAAAGAACATGCGTGTCCTTTCCTGAGCAATCGAAGAGATCTTTCAATTTCAGGATCGTAACTCACCAGTTCTTTTGTAGAAGAACGGGTCATAAACTACCTGGAATTCTTGAAGTAAAGAAAATTAAACCCTTTTTTTTACTTAGTTCCTAAAAAAAATCTTGAAATAAAATATTAGAAGTAAAATCAAAAAAAATAGTACTATTATGATATAGGTAAAAATAATAGTTTAAGTATAATACTAATAATTATAATATTATTAAATTGTTAGCGATATTATAATAATAGTAATAATAATTATAATAATAAGTTCTCAAACTAGTAACAAAACAATTAATCTGAAGTAGATGTTTGCCAATCCCCGGTAACGGCGCCAAAAATTTGACGAGTGTCTAGCGTATATGAATTTAAACTCGTACTCTGTCAAATTATAGTATAGAAATATGTCGATCCCACAGAGATTGATTTATCTATTCTACAAATTGTTCTTGTTTTAATTACTATTTGAGAGAATCGGAAAAGTTGAGTTGAGGGTTAACAAGCAAATAATGAACAAACAAAATGTAGAGAAAAGTATTTTTGGTTTTTAACAAATATGATAAAGATGTTGGGATCCTGATTTCAGTTGATAATTCTATTAAAAAGCATACATTTGTTTTTCAGTCTCTATTTCTCAAACAATGCATAAATGCCTCTCTCGATTACACTTATATATGATTACTTAAATTGAACAACTAACAGCACTCCTCTCGGTTATACCAATTAATTATCAAGATAGTAATATTAAAGAACCAGAAATATATGTTTGAACTGAAACATGCTCTTTTTTCAAAGTAAATCCCTTTCGGTTACCTTACTTTTTATAACTTGAATTTTATACTATTCGCCTCTTTCGATTTCAAAATTAGTATAAAATCAAATTATAACACAAAACAGATAGATGTGATTAAATAAATATCAACACTTATCAATACCACTATTAACCTTATTACCTCTTATGCCTCTCTCGATTACAAAATGAATAACATGTTAGTTTGTGGTACAAAGAGAATAGGTGTGACTAAATTAAATATCTAACTATAAAAGCTGATAAAATTATAAATCGAAAGTTTCCGGTTCGATAGTGAGATTTTGATATCGGGGTTGGAATGGAATTCCGGGAGTTGGAGTAGCTCCGTAGTGTTGAATGTGACGTGTGTGCAAAATTTCAGGTCATTCGGACGAGGTTTGATAGACTTTTTTATCGAAAGCGCAATTTGAGAGTTTTTGGAGTTCTTAGGCTTGAATCCGATGCTAAATTGGTGTTTTGATGTTGTTTTGAGCATTCCGAAGGTTGGAACAAGTTTGAATGATGTTTTAGGATTGGTTGGCATGTTTGGTTGAGGTCCCAGGGGCCTCGGGTGAGTTTCGGGTGCTTAACGAAAGTTGAATTGGACTTAGGAAGAATTTGAGGTTGGCTGGACCTGTCATAACCGCACCTGCGTGAATGGGAAATTAATGAATTATCGCAGGTGCGGTTGATTTTCCGCAGAAGCGAGACCACAGGTGCAGTCCCATGGCCGCAGAAGCGGATTTGCTGGGCATAAAAGAGAAAAAAATCGAGAGTTTGAGTTCATAAGTTGCAAAATTGAATTGGGAGCTCCGTAGGAGACGAATTTTGGAGAGATTTTCGGAGGGAGTTTGAAGGTAATGATTCTTAACTCCTTTTGCTTATAACCCATTAATCTAAACGTGAATTCATCATCTAATTTCGGATTTGGGGTGAGAAATTGGGGGAAAATTTGGAAAAGCTCTTAGGCCTAAGTTTCGAATTTTTATTGGGGATCTGACATCGGATTTGGATAATTTTGGTATGTATGAACTCGTGAGAGTGTGAGGATTCTGAATTTGTAAATTTTACCCGATTCCGAGACGTGGGCCCGGGGGGCGTTTTGGTCATTTTTCCTAATTTTGCGTATTAGCTTAGAATTAATTAGCGGAATCAGTTACTTGAAGTTATATTTACATTATGCAATTGATATGGATAGATTTGGGACATTTGGAGTCGAGTACTCGTGGCAAGAGTGTGGTTTCGGGTTGATTTTGAGCCGGTTCGAGGTAAGTGGCTTGTCTAACCTTGTGTGGGGGACATTCCCCCTAGAATTTGGTATTGTTGTTATATGAATGCCGTGTACGTGAGGTGACGAGTGCGTACACGTGCTAATTATTGGAAACCCGTTTTTCATTAAGTAAATTAACTGTGTTTCTTTCTTCTTGAACATTTCTTGTATTTTAAGCCTACTGTGTAGTTTAGGGAAGCATGCTTAAGTGTATTAATTGTCCTATCTGCTTAAACTGTTTATGTGAACTCTGTGCAGCATGTTAGCTTAGAATTACCTGTCCATTTTGATATTAATTGGTTTGAGTAAATTATCCTTGTGTTGTTGCTGCGTGTTTACATTGGGACTACGGGCGGTTCCCAGTAGATCCCCCTTGTCTGTTTATTTGGGACTACGGATGTGGTATTCCGGGAGCTCCCCTACACTTTTATATTGGAACTACGGGACTGCACCCGATAGATTCCTCCAGTACTGAGTATTTACATTTGGAGACTACGGATCGGGATTCCGGTAGATCCCCCGCGCACTATGAGTTGGACTACGGGACGACACCGGGGAGATCCACTAGATATTTACATTTGGGGCTATAGGACGGTATCCTGGTAGATCCCCGGTTGCTGGTTGCTATCTCTGTGTTGAGTTGTATTCTTTCTGCGATATTTTCTCTGTTGTAATTGTTGTTATTCTTATCATTATACTGTGTTACTTCATACTGTTTCGCTCTTGAATGAAATTGTGGATTCCTTTCTTGATATTGTTGTCTTTTTATTTTGGGACTACGGATGAGTATTCCGGGAGATCCCCTGCGCATATATTGATTTTGACTGTAGCGCGGGATACCAAGAGATCTCCAGCACATATATTGAGGATACCAAGAGATCCTCGGGATACCAAGAGATCCCCAGTACATATATTGAGGTCCTCGGGATACCAAGAGATCCCCAGCACATATATTGAGGATACCAAGAGATCATCGGGATACCAAGAGATCCCTAGCACACATATTGAGGTTATTGAGATATCCCCGAGTATTTATGTTTGGGACTACGGGACGGGATCCCGGGAGATCCCCTGTCGATGTTTCTGTGTACTGAGTGTATATTTGTCTCTGATTTCTTCTCATTTTCTGATACTGTTTGATTATACTATTGCACCTTACACTGTCTTATCTTGCTTTATATTTTATAACCGGTAGGGCCCTGACCTTCCTCGTCACTACCCGACCGAGGTTAGGCTTGGCACTTACTGGGTACCGCTGTGGTGTACTCATGCCCTTTCCTGCACATGTTTTCCGTGTGCAGATCCAGGTACATCGACTCAGCCATATCGTTAGCAAGGCGAGGCGATCTCTAGAGACTTTGAGGTATATCTGCCACGTCCGCAGACCGAGGAGTCCCTATCTACTCTCTCTTTTCGTTATAACCCTTCTGTATTTCTTCTTTGTTTAGACACTCTGGAGTTAGGACACTTTGTAGTTATTCCATAGCTTGTGATTTCATGAGATTCCGGGTTTTGGGAAATATAGTTTCAGTTTGAGAGTTTGTATTGTATATGCCGAGCGACAACTTAAATGTTTCATTATGTTATTCCGCAGTTTAGACTAGTTTTATTCTGTTGTTTCTTTTTCTCCGCAATTTATTAGGCTTACCTAGTCGTAGAGACTAGGTGCCATCACGATAGTTCACGGAGGGCGAACTGGGGTCGTGACAGCTATTTTCTCATTCAAACCTTTCATAGCCCCGGGGCCAGATGGCCTTTACCCTTTTTTCTTTCAAAGAATTGGAACATCATAGGACATTCTGTAATGAATTTTTGTCATGATATTTTCAACAAACAAGAAATCCCTAGGGATATAAGTAGAACCTATCTTTGCCTTATCCCAAAAATGCCTAATGCCAATAATATTAAAAATTTTAGACCAATTGGCCTTTGTAATACTATTTACAAAACCATCTGAAATTCTTGCAAACCGTCTCAAACCCTACCTAGAACAAATTATTAGTCCTTTGCAGGCTAGTTTCATGAAGAATAGAAGAGCATCTGATAATGCAATCATCATTCGGTAATTAGTTTCCAACCTAAATAGATTAAAAGTCAAACAAGGCCACATGATCCTAAAAATTGATCTTGAAAAGGCTTTCGATCGAATAGAATGGTCCTTTGTTTGCCGCACTCTAAGATACTTTAATTTCCCTCCTAAATTCTCTGAACTCTTACTAAACTGTATTTCAACCAGCTCTATAGCAATTCTTGTTAATGTCTCCATCACAAAATTCTTCGAGCCAAGTCGAGGGATAAGACAAGGTGATCCTATATCACCTTATATTTTCATCCTTTATTTAGAAATGTTATCTAGGTATATTGATCACCAAGTTGATATTTGTAATTGGGATCCTATTACTATAGGGAGAAGAAGCCCCAGCTTTTCTCATCTTTTTTTGCAGATGACCTGACATTAATGGCCAAAGCAAATAGCAAATCTTGCCAAGCCATTAAAACAGGCCTTGATTATTTTTGCTATCTATCAGGCCAAAGCATAAATGCGTCAAAATCAAAAATTCTTTTTTCAAAAAATTGCTTACCTCACATTAGTAATGACATTACCAATAATCTAGGTATAAAAAAAAGTGAGACCTTTGGTACCTACCTAGGTTTCCTAATATTAATGAAGAATCCAAGACCGGCGGATTATCAATTCATAATTGACAAAATGAGAACAAAACTTGCCTCCTGAAAAATAAAATTTATGAATATAGCAGGGAGAACTACTTTAGCCCATTCGTGCCCGAACTCCATACCAAACCACTACATGCAATATGCCCTACTACCAAAAAAGACTCTTAAAAATATTGATAAAGTCCAGAGGGATTTTATATGGGGAACAACTGCAGAAAAGAAAAAAAATCACCTTATAAAGTGGTCAAATGTTTGCCAACCTAAATCCAATGGAGGCCTAGGCATTCATAATGCTAACACAAAAAATATGTGTAACTTAGCTGGCCTAGTATGGAGATTACTCACAAATGTCACGACTCCATGGGCAAGGCTTATTATTACCTCATATGGGGTGAGTACTGCTAAATTTAATCACTCCTTCATTTGGAAGGGCATCTTAAAGGGGTGGGAGTTATGTTCGAAAGGGATTACATGATCACCCCACTACCAAACAAATTTGAACATATGGAACACAAGTTGGATTCCCGATATAACAAATCTCAGAAATTCGATTGAAGGCTCCCTCTCGATTAGTGATTACTCCCTAAAATTAGAGATATCTACATTGATCATAAATGGGATTTCACTAAGTTGTCCATTGATATCCCTAATGATATCAAAGAAAATATTTCTAAGGTTAGAATTCGATCAAAGGGACCAACAAGGGATATTCCTATATGGTCACTAACTACTAAGGGTTTTTTCACTACTAAGACTTGCTACAACCTAATTGAACCCGCTTTGCATAGCCAACTGGATTATAAATGGATTTGGGATTTAACTTGTTCAAACAAGATAAAATTCTTCTTATGGCAATGCCTTCATAATAGGATTCCATGCAGGAAATACTTAGCTAATATAGGAATTAATATAGAGCCTTTGTGCCCTATTTGCGAATCGAAAGAAGAGGAAACTATCACCCATATTTTCTTTCAATGCAAAACCACCAAATCCTTTTGGGAAAATATGGGATGGCCTAATTTCTATAATCCAACATGTGATCGCTGGCTTCTCCAACTAAAAGAATTTGATTTCTCATTAAGAAGTAAGTATATTAAGTGGAATTCTTTCTTTCCATTTGCCACCTGGCATATATGGGTAAATAGGAATACTAATAACCAAAACAACACAAACAACCCCATTAACATAAACCTTATTAACCAAAAGGCAACTGAATTCGCTCTTCTTACTGAAAATAACTTTGTCCCTTTAAAGAAAATCTCCTTCAAAGTAAAATGGCACAAACCTCCTATGGGCTGGTTTAAATTAAATATTGATGCTAGTTTTAAGAACAACTATCAAAAGAGCGGCCTGGGAGGTGTATTCCGTAATACAAAGGGAAGTTGGGTGGTTGGTTTTACAAACTCTACATATGCAAATGAATCGTTAGAAGCAGAAATTAAGGCACTTCTTGAAGGGCTTCAGACAGCTCAAGAATGGGGAATGTTTCCACTGGAGATAGAAACAGACTGCACAGAGATAATCCACTCTATACAACATGGAAATAGACTATATGATGATTTTGTTAATGAATGCAGGTTGTTAATGCACCAGGAGAAGGAAGTGATCCTCCGGCACGTATTCATGCAAGGGAATAATGTGGTACATCAATTGGCGAAAGAGGCTAATACTCAAACAAAAGGAAAAAAACTTTCTGTACTACTTCCCTCTTATGTTGAATCTTTTGTAAGGAATGAACAAGAAGAACATTATGTTTCTGTTAAGTACCTAGCTTATGGTGCTTGCAACGTATTAGCAAGCTTAGGAAATCAATATATCCTAAGTGACAAAAGTATGACTGTGATGTACTAAACATTACGTAGTTTTAATACAAATATTTCCTGTTTGCTCAAAAAAAAAAAGATACACAAAAAAAAAAAAAAAAAATTAATCCACAGTCAAAGTTGGGGATGCAAGCAATACCCAATGCAGTAAGCACCAACCACTTATGTCCACCAGCAGCACAATTCGTTGAATTATACTGAACAATCAACGAGCTACAGAACCAATGCTATTGGGAAATACTATTTTTTTTAATCTTTAGGGATTCCAATTCTCCGGGGAAATGACAAAATCACAAATGCAACCTGTGTTTTCCAGAATCTTTAGCCATAACTTAAATTAAAACCAATGGCATAGTTGTAAACATCTATATATATTATAGTATGCAAAAAACCACCTGGAAATGATGAGAAAAAGGATAACCTCCACCGTCTAATACAACCTTTGCTTGTCAAATAGACAGCAGTTAGTCAATATTCTAATTGTTAGGTGTTTGTCCAGATTTTCTTATCATCATTGGTTTTCCTATCTCATGAAGGAATGGACAACATATTTACCATAATTGGGTTTTTCTTTTCCTAGAAGGAAAATATAATTCTTCAATATTTGGCTAGTCCCTTTTCTTGTAGGAAAAGGTTTGGAGTTCTATAAATTGAAGATCCGTCCTTCTCATTCAGTAGCATCCACAATGTAGTCATATGGGGTTTGAGAGTCGCGTTTAGGGGGAGAACTTTACGGGACAAGTGTTAGTGTGTCACTTGTGTTTGCCTCTTCGTGAGGTTGTTCTCTCGATATTTTGTACTCTCTTTTATTATAGTGGATTGCTCATATCCACGTGGACGTAGGTCAGTTGACCGAACCACGTTAAATGTTTGTGTCTCTTATTTGGTATATTTCTCTTTGTTGTATAATTTATCGTCGTTCAAGGTTTGCTTTGCTAGCTTCCGCATGACACCTGACTTTTTTCGGTCCTAACACTAATCTCTTAGATTAAACACTGACCATAGCCTTCAAAACTTGTACTCATGCTATTAGTTGCTAATAATCCAACTAGACTAAGGGACACGAGATATATAAGGGGGGAAAAGTATCGTTCAAAGATCAGAATACCTAACACATAACAGGAAGGAAAAGAAGAAAGGGATGGTTACCCAATACATTATCATCTTAGTTGAAAAATGAGAATTTTACATGATTTGATATTTTCTTTACGCACACGGAAATAGTTCAGATTTTATCATGTACTAAAAGAATTATTTGATTTTATCCGTTGTTAAATTTTTGGTTTATTATAGTTTCATATTTTTATTATTAGCAAATTGTCTCGTAATTGTCCATAATCCATGTCATTAGCTGCGCTCTAGCATGAAATGGGCGGACTTTCATGTGTCCAAATTCTTCGAGAAAAAAGGCTTGTTTAAATTACGCTTAGGTTGGAAGTCCATCAGAGGTTTAAGGTGAAAATGAAACTTTTTCCTAACAACAGAGTAAGATTAGACCAAAAGTTTAAAGGAAGACAGTTTCTCAATTTTGATTAATACAGGGGCAAATATAAGGTCTCAAGTTCAGTTAAAGATGAAAAGTTACATGGATTGACTATTGTATTAAAATAGTCGTATTATGATGATTTGATTTTTGTCATACAACTGAAAGCCATTTCAGGACACTTAAGGATTTTGGATGTAGGACTGAATACTTAAATAATGTTAATAAAATGAACTAATTAAATCATGGAACCGAGTAACGGTCTAGCAAACTCAACTGGCTAAATAGTACTGAAATAAGGTATATGCTAACAATATATCATCTTTTGATGCTAGTATCAGTCTTTCTCAATTTATTCAGACATTTCTTCTTTCCTCTCTTTTTTTTCTTTTATATTCTGTGTGTGTGTGTGTGTGTGTCTTCAAACAATGCATTCTCGACTCTCACATCACAATTTAGTGAAATCAAACCCTATTTACATGAAGGCATGTTTGCATCTATTTGAAGTTCAAAACATATGCTCCTATTTGTATTTTTAAGAAGCTGCTTGTAGCATACTTCTGTCCAAATTCTGTGGACTAATATGTTTGGCAAGTGAATATTCAGTTTGAGTCATAGATTAAGATCTTAGGCAGGAAGAGTTGGAGTAAATAATTATTTCTGCACTCAACCAAACAAAGTGGAGAACTAGCTAATCAACAGGAAAACGTACAAACTTGAAGCTGAGAAAAACATCAACTCTTCTTAGAGTAAACTTTCTACATACTTATAGACTTACCTAAACTAAATGGAGGTTCCACAAGCTCAAATTGCTGGAAACTAAAATAGCTAACTCTCATTTCCCCTCCTCCCCGGAGCCGGAGGAGAAAGTAATCAGGGATTCTGCAGGTACAATTGTAAGATCAACTTCATTATAAATTGTATATCATTTTGAATTCGACCCACAGTTCACACTTAAACGTGTGAGTTCGTGCTGAACTCACAGTTCGTATTAGTTTTCAATCTAGATATAATCAGTGAATAGTTAAATATGCAAAAGTATACACATGAACAAGGATGATTTACACATGCTATCTACCAAATTTTGAGCTTGTCTACTTATCAGAACTCTTAATTCTCGGATTTAAAGTTGATAGCTCCCATCATCTTGCAGATTCAATTCAAACACCGGAGAATCTGAATCATCGAACTTGTCTACCACATTAAACATTCCACCCTCTCCATCATTGTCAGCTGGTCTATGACTCTTATTCTTTATTCTAGACATCCCAGTTTCCGCTGAACTAAATTTTTCAGGGTGACCAAACATCTTCCTCCGATTTGTGTTCTTGCTGAACTTATTTTGCATGCCCTTGCGATTGTTGCCATCTATTGACACTTTATCGGAATCTTCCATATTCAAATAACCCTCTTTTCCTTCTCTATCGGATCCAGTTCTTAGTGTTCTTGAATTTCGCTCACGCCTATTACTCTTCATTCGCACCTTCCTATCACTTTCACTTAGAGAATCTGAACCCAAATTTGAAGAGTCCTCAAAACCACCAATAGCATTCTCAATTTTTCCATAGGGTTTAATGCTATGAACAACTCCCTTAGGGAAAAACCTTGCTGAGGGTAATCCATCTACGGGCTTGAACAGTTCTGGCCCATCTTTGTCAGACCACATATCAAACCCTCCAGGCTTTTGAAACCGATCAGCCAAGACGCTCAATTGCTCATCAGCACTCACAGAGAACAATGTAGGTGCCTTTTCAACCACTTCCCAAGGCCTCTCAAGCTCAGAGACAGCAGCTTTGAGCTCGGCCCGCTTCCTCATCTCATAGATTTGGCGTTCCCGAGCCAATCGAGCCTTAAGAAGCTGCTTCGCTTTCTTTGCTTGCATTCGTTTCCACTGCCACTTTGAGACGCCTCCTGGATAGGTTCTTGGGCCACCACCCATCCTAATTGTTGAGGTCTTGTAAGGAACATTTGTGATTGTGGTGGTGGTTAGACTAAGAGAAGAGAATTTGGTGAAGAGGAAGAGTTGGGATGCCTCTGAAATTGTTTTGGATGAAGAGAGACTCTGCCGGGGTCCAACTACGAAAGGTGAGTGGAGAAGAGACATCTTTCTCCTGTAAAAAAAAGACTTAGAGTTGGGATTTATGTTGCAAGCACATGGGAGAAACTTCATGAATCAACATGGCTATGGCACACCATCTAAAACTAAAACTTGAAAAAAAAAAAGACTATATGTAAAAAATAGTTTATAACCACCGAACGTCTGTATCATTAATTAAGGATTCTCAACTAACTGCCTCACCTCCATGAGACATTGTCCAGTTATTTTGGCACATGACCATTCTAGTAATCATATAGGAAGACAATTCTCCACCCCTTTGATCACTCCTTTTTTTTATGATGGTGTTATCCAAGCCAGCTTGCGTGCACCTCGACTTTTCACCAGGTAAAGAAATAGGATTTATACACTATCATCGCATGGTGAAACCAAGAATTTCGCTAAAGGTGTTTAAGATTTAACATAGATGTATAAAAAAGTACTTAATTTTTGACCTATATACACATTATAATTTTCTATATACTCAATACAATTTTCCTAGGATGGGTGTTCGATCACCCTTCACTCTATCTGGCTATGTCGCTGCTATCATCAATTGATCAATCAATCAACTAATTTTTGATCTTAAACTAGTTGTTGTTTGCTATACGAATTGTCTATACCCATTTTCCTCTATTCGGACTCATTTCGTTCCAGTAGTAAATCTTTCCCCTAAAACAAACTAAGGGTTCTCTGGAACTACAATTCTCTAAATTGCACATTTATCGCACGCTGACATACAAATACCTAATTTGAACTAAAGCTCCTGGAAAACAGCTGATATTCAATGTTCTTCCCACCAGAACACTAATTAAACAAAATAGAAACGGTATATGAAAAATAGATAAAATTGTGAAAATTTCCACGGAAAGAGATAATCAAAATTGCGATTCTATCAAACAAATATGGGAAAATTAAAAATTCAACACTGTAAAGAACAAAGCATATGCAAGAGAAATTAAATGCCACAAAAAAGATAAGAAAATGAAGTAAAGAATGGGAGAAAGTAAGCTCACTTGGAAAAGAACGTTCAAAAGAGCTGACAATTGAAAAGACAGCGTTTTTATTCTCCGTTCGATAGCTGTCCGTCGCCGGTAGGAGCTACTGTTCATTCATCTCTCTCTCCCTCACGGACTGATATGGCCATATGGGCCGCTGGACTTCTCAAATTGCAGATTCGATGTCACTAAGCTGCACTGGTGAAATAAATTGTTTCTGCGTCATCTTTCAAGAAGCACCAGTGGTCTAGTGGTAGAATAGTACCCTGCCACGGTACAGACCCGGGTTCGATTCCCGGCTGGTGCATCACATTTTTTTATACTCCAAACAAGTAAAAAATATAAGTTTAAGCTAAATTGTTTCCAAATTTAGAAAGGAGTCATTCTTTTTAAAACGGACCAAAAAAAAAATAGATTCACATAATTATAACGGAGGGAGTAATACTTTTTCACACTCGATAATATGTTTACGCAACCCTTGCGCCATCTTAAAGAAGTCACAAAGGCTACGCACTCAATAAACCTAATATTTTGGTTTTAATAAAACATTCATTCACCAAATATTTGAAGCTAATGTTTCCTTTTTGTTAATCAATTTGAAGTAAGAAAATTTGAAAATAAATAAATTTATCCTTTTGCAAAATATTGAAGCTAATTCTTTCTTTTTGTTACTCATCTATAGTAAAAAAAATTGAAAATAAAAATAATTTTGTTATAAATAATACTAAGAGTGAATATCCATGTATTATGAAATTATTTGGGAGCAAATTAGCTGGTCATAAACTAGTCTATTGTAGTAATAAATTATTTCAAATGATTATTTTAAGTGAAAAGACAAACAATTTGGTGTCTTCTTTATGAAGACTTATGGCCAAGTGGCATGGCCTTCAGCAAGTGGCAGGCCTTTCAACAAATGTCAAGATTTTCAAAAAGTGGCAAAACTTTTTCAACAAATGTCAAGACTTTCAACAAGTGTCAAGACTTTGGACAAGTGGCCAAATCCTTTTATGCAAAAGTGCCTGTAAATAAAGCCCAAACACTTGAAGAATATCATCAAGAAAATTTTATTAATTATCTCCCTCTAAATTTCTCTTATTTTACTTTATTTTCTATTATTTCATAACACGTTATCAGCAAAAGACTCTAATAATTTTCACTACCACTTTGGGATTTATCTTCATAACCTCTTTCAGAATATGGAAATTTCTCAATCTTTAGTTGGATCCAAGATCAACAAAAATGATATATGTCTTTTGGATAGTGCCAAAACACGTACTATTTTAAAAGATATTTCTCATATATAGTGATGAAAGAAGCCAGTGTTAATACAATATCTGGTGGTACAAAATTAATTGAAAGATCTGAAAGAGCTAATTTATTACTATCTGGAGGAACAAATTTGGCTATTAATGAAGGACTATATTGTAGTAAGTCTCAAAGAAACTTACTGAGTTTTAAGGATCTCCGTCAAAATGGATATCATTGAGACTACAATGATGAAAAGATTGAATATCTTTATATTACTACAATAAAGTCGGGTAGGAAATATATGCTTGAGAAGTTACCCGTTCTTTCCTCTGGCTTGTACTACACAAATATTGGCATGGTTGAAACACATGCTATAGTAAACCAGAAGTTTACTAATTCAAATAATTTTATTATTTGGCATGACCGATTGAGCCATCCTGGTTCAAGCATGGTGCGCAAATTAATTGAGAATTCACATGGACATTCATTGAAGAACCAGAAGATTCTTCAGTTTAAAGAATTTTCTTGTGTTCCATGTTCTCGGGGTAAATTTATTACTAGACCATCAACAACTAAAGTTGGGATTGAATCTCCAGCATTTCTGGAACGTATACAAGGTGATATATGTGGACTGTTCACCCATCATGTGGACCATTTAAATATTATATGATTTTAATAAATGCATCTACAAGATGGTCACATTCGGGCATTTGCGAGGTTGTTAGCTCAATTACTAAGATTAAGAGCACAATTTCCAAATTATGCAATTAAGACAATTCGTCTTGATAATACTAGTGGATTTACATCCCAAATGTTGCTCATGTTCATACTCAAAATGGTCTAGCAGAATCATTTATCAAGCGTCTCTAGTTAATTGCTAGACCATTGCTTATGAGAACAAAACTTCCTATTTCGATATGGGGTCATGCTATTTTGCATACAGCAGCAGTTGTACGCATCAGGCCAACGAGTTATCGTAAAATCTCCCCATTACAATTGGCTTATGGTCAGGAGCTAAATTTTTCTCATCTTAGGATATTTGAATGTGCAGTATATGTTCCAATTACTCCACCACAACGCACAAAGATGGGTTCTCAAAGAAGATTGGGAATATATGTTGGATATGAATCTCCTTCTATTATTAAGTATCTGGAACCCATGACTGGAGAATTATTTACGGCAAGATTTGCTGATTGCCATTTTGATGAATTAGTTTTTCCAACATTTGGGGGAGAGAATAAGTAGCTGGAAAAAAGAGATAGATTGGAATGCATTATCACTATCTCATTTAGATCCTCGTACAAATCAATGTGAACTGGAGGTTCAAAAGATAATTTATTTGTAAAATATTGCAAATCAACTGCCAGATGCATTTACTAACCGACCAATGGTTACTAAATCTCATATTCCGGCTGCAAATGTTCCAATTCGAGTTGATGTCCCGGTAGGACAATCTAATAAAGCAAATGAGTCTAAGCCACACTTAAAACGTAGTAAACCAATCAATTCCAAAGATAAAATTCCCGAAAAAGGAAAGAAGCAAAGGATAAAGATGATCATAATACGGAGGCAATATTTTAACTTTTTCCTTAACTTTTCGCGTTGATACTCTAAGTTATAAGGAAGCATTGATTTTAACCTTTTCCCTACAAATCCATGTTTCCATCCAAGATTCTAAAATCATGGACGATGAAATAGATGGTGGGGAAACTCATTAGATTCGGTAATATGTTAATTTATATAATATCTTGAATAATTAAGAGGAGAGGATGTTATCAAAGAAAAGCTTATGGCTTCTCACTGCTATCTAATATTTCTTTAGTTTGTTTCATGGCATCTCATATTCCACAATTTTCATAAATTTTATAATTACTAGTTTTAGTGTACGTGCGATGCACATGTGTGTTGCGTCTATTATTAGTAAGTGTACATAACGTAGAATAAGAATGAATTTGAGATAACAATTAACGTCAAGATAGATGCAATAATTATTGGTATTGTAATAACTGATAGACACTGACAGTACTCTATAAAATAACGTACAATCTTCAGTTCCCGTGAATTAAAAAATATGGTGAACTAAAAAAGAACGACAGTATTTTAATATAAAACTGGATGCTCAAAATCATATTTAAAGTGAGTGGTATTTAATTTAGAGACTTGAACATATTTATCTTAGTCCTAAACTTGTACATATTTTACTATAGTTATTTGCGATGGGAAGATGTTGTTATACTGATATTAGAGAACCAATTTAACCTTATTTAAATTAAATAAGAGATCGGTCACTTTAAATTTTATAAACTTTATAATTAATTAAAGAAACTCTATTTCTTTATGTCATTATTACGTTAAAAAACAATAAATTAGAATCCATCGAATTTTCCTGTTTAAACACATAATTAACGCATGTAATTTTTTTTAATTTCACGTTCTCTATTTCTTTTTTTGCAAGAGTAAAAAAAATCTTTTAATTGATTTTGAAGGTCTAAACCTAATACCAATAAGAAAAGTTTTAATAAACTAAATTTTATCTGATTTTATGTCCTAAATATTAGGAAAATTACTAAATGACAACGTTGTCCAATGCAAAATTTACTTTTAAGGGGTAAAAAGGGCGAACTGCTTTTCATATTTGACTGTAACGTGGAAGGAATTACAATAATATTATATTGTTCAAAGATAACAATAATTTATGTAAAATAATTATAATTTAATTGATTTAAATTACCAAATGTTAGGAGAAGAATCAGTATTCTCGATTTTAAGTCCTAAGTATTAGAAAAATTACTAAATGACAATGTTGTCCATGGTAACATTTACTTTTAAGGGGTAAAAAAGGCGAATCATATTTCGCTAAGAATCTTCGTACTTTTAATATTTGACTGTAACGTGGAACGAATTACAATAATATTATATTGTTCAAAGAAAATAATAATTTACATAAAATAATTATAATTTAATTGATTTTAATTACCAAATGTTAGGAGAAGAATCAGTATTTTGTTGGACAAATATGTGGCTAGAGTGGAGCTCTTTTTAAAAATTAGCGACAATGATGTTTGGATTTTGTTTTTTCTTTCAAACATGGATAATTCTCTTTTGACCCAAAATCTCAAACAGTATAATCTTTTATCGTTAAACGAAAATTAAATTGGATGGGAGAAAAGTAAACGAAAAGAAGGTAGCCTCACAAATTTTGAAAGAAACTGCTAAATAAGAAAGAAAACCTGCAGATTAGTCATAGAAATCCATATTGACACTACATTAGTCTTTAAATATTTCTTTAAATGTGTAACCTCTTTTGTGATGACCCGACCCGTCGTATCGGGTATTACTGCCCGTTTTCCTCATTTATTACTTCTTCATGTTTCATTACCGGTATGTGGTGAGTTAGAGTTGATTCGGATTGGTTTTGATAAGAAATGAGACACTTAGTCTCTTTTAAGAAGGCTTAAGTTGGAAAAGTCAACCGGACGTTGACTTATGAGTTAGAGGGCACGGATGTCATTTTCGGTGATTCGTTTAGCTTCGGGAGATGATTTGTGGCTTGGGAGCGTGATCGGAATTTATTTTGGAGGTCCGGTGTAGAATTAGGCTTGAATTGGCGAAGTTAGTATTTTGGCGTATTCCGATTGATAGGCGAGATTTTGATATAGGGGTCGGAATGGAATTCCGAGAGTTGCAGTAGCTCCGTTATGTCATTTGGGATGTGCGTGCAAAGTTTCAGATCATTCGGATGAGGTTTGGTAGACTTTTTGATCGAAAGTGCATTTCGGAAGTTTTTGAAGAACTTAGGCTTGAATTCGATGTGATTTGATGGTTTTAGCGTTATTTGATGTGTTTTGATGATTGGAACAAGTTTGAATGATGTTATGGGATATGATGGTGCTTTTAGTTGAGGTCCCGGGGGCCTCGGGGTGATTTCGGGTGGCCAATCGGACCATTTTTGGTCTTATAGTAATGCAGGTTTTCAGCTGTGTTGTTGCAGAAGTGTTGTTCATCGCGTTCGCGTGGGGTGTGTCGCGAACGCGTAGAGTAAATTTGAGAGGCCTGGAAAATGGTCTTCGCGTTCGCATAACTCAGGGCCGCGTTCGCGTAGGTAAGAGAACCTGTGCATCGCGTTCGCGTATCTGGTAACGCGTTCGCGTAGTTGGAGGATTTAAGTCGTCGCGTTCGCGTACTGGAAAACGCGTTCGCGTAGAGTAAATTTGTGGTCAACATTATTTGGTCATCGCGAACGCGTGGGTCTTGGACCGCGTTCGCGTAGTGTAAAGCACCTGGGCAGAAAAGGTTTTATTTGATTATTTCATCCGCGAGCCTATTCATTTTTTCCTCCATTGTTGACCACCTTAAGAGCTTTTTGGTAGAGATTGAAGAGGATTTTGACGGGAATTGATTGGAGGTAAGTCTCGTGACCTAGAAACGTCATTTTATTGAAGAATCAACCTTTAATTCATGGAAATTGGAGTAAAAATTGGAAGAGCTAGGGCTTGAGTTCTTATATTTTCAAATTGGGATTTGATAGGTCATTTGAGCTCGGATTTGGGAGTTCTTGGTATGTACGGACTCGTGGCGAGACGAGGAATCCGGTAATGTAAGTTTCGTAATTTTTCGAGAAGCGGGCCCGGGGCTCGGGTTTTGCTAGTTTCGAGATTTTTGCTATATTTTGATTGTTTTCGATTGGGTATTGTTCCCTTGGCTTAGTGTGACGTATTCGCTCTGATTTTGGTTAGATTCGACGCGCGTGGAGGCCGATTTGAGGGGCAAAGGCGTCGCGGGCTAGAGATTTCGCCGGATCGAGGTGAGTAATGATTGTAAATGATATCCTGAGGGTTTGAAACCCCGGATTTGCACCCATAGTGCTATATTGAGGTGACTTGCATGCCAGATAGAGAGCGTGGGGTAGAGCACCGTTGGGGATTGTGACTTGGTCCGTCCCGGTTGTTGATTTTACCACGTATTTCGCTATGACTTGTTGTTTTTCACTAGGACTTGGGCTTATTGCCATATTTGGGGCTTATTGCCGACTGTTTGAACTCCTTATGAGCTATCATCACTGTTTTCCTCACTATTTGAAATATTATTTGAACTCAGTCCATTGTCATTACACTGTTTCATGAACTCAGCTATATTTTTACTCAACCTCGAGTTTTAACTGATATTTGAACTATTGTTTGAGCTGAGCATTATTGTTTCTTTACTAATGCCCGAGGGGCTTATGATTATTTTTGGATTGATTGAGGCCGAGGGCCATATGTGAGGATATGCTGAGTGATGTGAGGAGGCTTTCAGGCCTCGAGTGTACTGTGAGAAGGCTTTCAGGCCTCATGTTGATATGTACAGGCTTTCAGGCCTTATGATGATATAGCGCTTGGGCTGTAGGAGCCCCTCCGGAGTCTGCACACCCACAGTGAGCGCGGGTACCCATTTAGAATTGGACAGAGGTAACAATGACACTGTCATACGTGTTTTGGTCAGGTAACAATGACTGACCAGTCAGGTAACAATGGCTGAGCAGTGGTAACAATGGCACTGAAACATGCGTTGGGTCAGGTAACAATGACTGACCAGTCAGGTAACAATGGCTGACCGGTGGTAACAATGGCACTGAAACACGCATTGGGTCAGGTAACAATGGCTGACCATTCAGGTAACAATGACTGACCAGTGGTAACAATGGCACTGTAATACGTGTTTTGGTCAGGTAACAATAGCTGACCGGTCAGGTAACAATGACTGACTAGTAACGAAATTCATGCCCGAGGGGCGAACTTTTATGTGTTCATCTTGCATACTTATTTGCATTTTTACCTGCTATGCTGTGGTATTTGTGCCCGAGGGGCGAATTTTCTGTGCTAATCCGCACTAACTATTTGAAACAGCTTTCGTAATTATTGAAAGGACCATTTTCAAAATAGATTTGAACTGAGCCGAAACATTTTTAAAGAAGTTCTCTGATTTCACTTTTTCTCGAAAATTGTACCCGGCTTCTGTACAGCCCATTGGTTGCTTTACGTGATTTCTTGCTGCTCAGTTATTATTTACTTCTATTACTCACTGAGTTGGAAGTACTCACTTTNTTTATGAAATCAAAAGGAGTGAATAAAACCGAGTTATGAAAACAGTAAGAACATAGCATGACTGAGTATAAATATTAAACCAAAACAGTGAGGTAAAACAGTAATAAAAGCCCCTAAGGGTCCAAACAATCGGCACAAGGCCTAGACACGACATTTAGCCCCAAACACAATATTATTTTTCCAAGATATAACAATATTAAATAGTTTTCAAGAAAAATACGCGACTTAATAGTCGTACGGGATGGACCAAGTCACAATCCCCAACGGTGCACGACCTCACACTCGTCATCTAGCGTGTGCGTCACCTCAAAGTAGCACAACGATGTGAAATCCGGGGTTTCATACCCTCAGGACAACATTTACAATCATTACTTACCTCAATCCGAGCAAAATCCTACTCCAAAATGCCTTTGCCCCTCGTATCGGCCTCCAATCAACACGAATCTCGTTATTTTCTCTGAAAATCCCTCGAAATATCGCCCCACCCGAGCTTTATTGGTCCCAAAAATGTAAGAATGGGACGAATTTGGACTTTATTCTGCTGCCCACGGGTTTTCTCTTCGTGTTCACGACCCTTCTCTCGCGTTCGCGATAAACAAATTCCTCATCAGCAATTTCCAAACTCATTCCAGACAGCCTTTAGTATAATTGTCGTAACTTTTTGCACACAACTCCAAATTATAAATAATTTGATTTTCTGAAAACTAGACACCAAGAGCTATAATTCCATAGGTCGTTCATTTCCCGAGTCATTAGATATTGCGAGTTATAAGCTTCCAAAGTCAGCCCTGTGCAGCAGAGATTTTTGAACTCTCCCCGGACAGCCTGTAGTGTAACCACCATAACTTTTTGTACACATATCTAAATGCCAATTAATTTATATTTTTAGAAACTAGACACAAAGGGATACAACTTTCATGTTTGGATCATCTCCAAATTCTTTATAGATTGTGAGATATGAGCCTCCGAAGTCAGACCTGTGCAACCGAGATTTCCTTCTTCGCGAACGCGAAAGTCTCTTCGCGAACGCGAAGAACAAACTTCTAGAAGCCAAATTCTTCTTCGCGTACAACACTAAACTGAAGAAATCTGCAACTTTCAAAACAAGAATTTGATCCGTTTAACCACTCGAAACTCACCCGAGGCCCTCGGGATCTCAACCAAACATGCCAACATATCCTATATCATCATTCAAACTTGTTCCAACCTTCGGAACGCTAAAAACAACATCAAAATATCAAGATCACGTCGGATTCAAGCCTAAGAATTCCAAAAACTTCCAAATTCCGCTTTCGATCAAAAAGTCTACCAAACCTCGTCAGGATGACCTGAAATTTTGCACACACGTCACAAATGACACAACGGACCTACTCCAACTTCCGGATTTCCATTCCGACCCCTACATCAAAATCTCACCTATCAACCGGAAAATGCCAAAATTCTCAATTTCGCCAATTCAAGCCCAAATCTACCACGGACCTCTAAATTACATTCCGATCACGCTCCTAAGTCCCAAATCACCTAACGGAGCTAACCAAATCATAAAAATCCAAATCCGAGATCAAATACTAAAAAGTCAAGACTGAGTCAAACCTTTCAAATTCAGAGCTTCAAGCTGAGATCATCCTTCCATATCTATTCCGATTAACCTGAAACCAAAACCGATGATTTACATAAGTCACAATATATAATACGGGGCTAGTCATGCCCGAGAACTGACGAGCGAAGTGCAAAAGCCCAAAACGACCGGTCGGGTCGTTACACTACAGATTGAATAACATAACATTCATACAAATCTTGGTCTTCACTCAAAAGAACATTGGTCAGGTCCTCGATAGAGGAATTAGAAGCAGGAGCAGTTGGATCTACGGGTAGGAAATTGACGACAACATTGTTGAGGAAGCTAATCAGTTCGTACATTCTTCAACTTATTGATTCGACTGAGTAGTAGTTCACATGTCTATTCGAACTATTGAGCTGAATGTTAAGCCAAATTTTTTTTTGTATTAGTGAAATATTATTTTATAAAGTAATTACACCAAGAGTGAGAAGAATAGTAAGAACTAAATGGAACAGTGACGTTCTTACATTCCGAATACCATTAATTGTTCCCAGCTATTAGATCATATTATAATAGGATTACCAAATAGAGAAGGCCTCATCAATGGAACCATGATATTAATCATATCTTTACTGCCAAAGTTACAAAGAGCACAATCAGAACAAGTATAAGAAAATATAGTATATCGCGCTGATATCGCACCAATGGTAGACAAACAAAAAAAAGTTATTAGATGAATTACCAGTATCTTTTAACCGCCATATTTTTCTTTTCTCTAGTTGGACAATATTTTAATTAATGCAAAATTCACATTATTCAGTTGATGAAATACCACATTAAAACCTCTTTTCTAGATGACATTCAATATTTTTTTCATCAACATGAGTCTCTTGCAATGTAAGAAGTACTGTTACAGCAAGGTATAGCAAAATATATTTTAACCAGTTCATGATATAACAATTTCAAAGAATAAAAAACAGATTAAATTTTTTTCCAAAAGTAAAACATACCTATTAAATGTTTCAGGATTCACGGTAACAACTCTTTTCCCAATTAGTTTATCAAACTTTGCAAGAAAAGTAGTATATAAACCTCAAAATCCTACTTCATTAGGCTCTTTGGATGCAGCAACCAAAGCTCCAATTTCCTCTGAACTACCACCTAAATCACCTACTTCATTAGGTTCCTTGGATGCAGCAACCAATGCTCCAATTTCCTCTGAAATACCACCTAAATTACCTACTTCATTAGGCTGTTTGGATCTAGCAACCAATACTTCATTAGGCTGATTAGATGTAGCACCAAATGCTCCAATTTCCTCTAAACCGCCACCTAAATCACCTACTTCATCAGGATGCTCCGATCTAGCATCCAACACTCCAGTTATGGATGCAATCTCAACTTGCTCTTCTGTTGCTGGTGTTGCTAAAACAACTGTAGTTTCAATAGGAAGAATATTTGACTCATCAGGATTAGATGTAGGTAGTTCAGATGCTACACGCTTTGTATTTGAATCCTACAAATGTTTCTGGAATCACCTCATGAACTCTTTTCCCATTTGGTTCATCAATCCTAGCAACTAGGGCTGCTTATCGGGCGGATTGGGCGGTTATTTACTCTTAACGATTTGGCTTATCGGTTGTCGGCTTTTAAATGTATTAATCTGCTAGCCGCCCGATAAGCTATTTGGCGAATTGGTATCGGTTTAGCTCTTATCGGGCGGCTATCGGACGGTTTATCGGCCTAGCAAAATTATCAATAATTCTAGGAATCTAGCAGTACTACCAGAAGAAGGAAAATAAACAAAAAAAATTAGGACTTGACATGACTTTGGTTTTAATAAAGAAGACAAGAAACGGCTACTCTTTGCGCTTCTCTTCGACAACAGCTTCCTCTTGAAATCATTAAGGTTTGTGAAACGTGTGTTCCTTTTTTCTTTAGATTTTCCAACTTTCCCTCGATCGCAGAAATCGTATTGCACTAAGAGAAGCCAGGTCTAGTCTCATTAATTTCTCGGGGACGGATCTGTAGTTTCATCTAATTAATGTTCATAAATATAAGAAATTTATGTATGTCATTTTGCTCCGGAAGTAATTGATAATGAATCAATTTCTTTTATCTTTGTTAGTGTTGTAATAAATCAGAAACTTTTTATTCTACTTCTTCTTCCAGTTAAATTGAATATATTACTATACTCCTATTTAGCGAAATTTGATCAATTCTATATTCCATTACTGGACTCACTATTAACGGGAAACGGATTAAATTTTTTTTATTAACGGCTTATCGATTTGGGGGAGGATTATTCAATTTTCTTATCCGTTAAGAAAATTGAATAATCCGCCCCCAAAACCGATAAGCCATTAATAAAAAAATTTCAATCCGTTCCCCGTCCGTTAAGCCGTTAAGCTATTACCAGTAAGTCATTAAGCTTCGGTTCGATTTTCGATTTCGGATCGATTTTGAACACCCCTACTAGCAACAAAAGTAGTAAATTCAAGAGAAGATGTATTTATTTATGGAATTGCTGAATCGTCAACATTAAGTTCAATAGGTCATGGGGGGACCAACTACATATTTGTCTTAACTACTCATAAGAGGAAAAGAAATAGAACCATAAATGACAGAAATTCAGCATTGAGTTTAAAAGAACATTTGTAAAATTTTACAAAGAACCTACACCATATTTTTGAATGTAATGTAATTCCAGAAGTTATTTTTCCAACGGCACAAGCAGAAAGTGGTTTCAACGTGAATACAGACAATATTCTTTCCAAGTCTAACTGTGAAAAGCGGAATACCAAAAATATATAACTAAATTTAAAAGTATATATGTATAAATCACCAAAGAATCTTGGTCTAATTTTTTTATATATTGTAGTTCCAGAAGTCCTCTTTCTAACGGCACAAGCGGATCGCAATTTCGACATGCCATTGAAGAGATAAACATTTTTTAGTCAGAGCGTGCAAAGCTGTAAAAATCAGATTTGCAGAAATTTATAACTGAGTTGAAAATAATATCTGTATAAATCTACAAAGAATTTGGACCTGATTTTTGTAGATATTGTTGCTTCAACAGTCTTCTTTCTAACGGCATCAGCGGAACGTGTTTTTGACGTGTCTGCAGAGAGATATAAATTTTTTTAAGTCAGGACGCACAAAGCTGTAAAAACCTTAATACCTGAAATTCAGAACTTAATTCCAAAGCATATATGTATAAATTTATAAAGAATGCTAACCTTATTTTGTACATACTGTAGCTCAAGAAGTTCTCTTTCCAACATCACAAGCGGATCGTGATTACTTTCAACATGCTAAATAAAACAATGTAAACAAAAGACATTATCATCAACAACAAAAATCTTAGTAGTTAAATAATTTAAAAGTAAATAAAAGAAGCGTACCACCTCAACAATTGTCAGAATAAATTTTGAAAAACTTCTTTAAAAACTACATTTATAGCTGCAGTAGTTATTTGTCCATCATCATCATAAACCAAAATGTTTAATCCCTTTCTAGTTGTCACCCTGGAAAGAGCAACATATAGCTGTCCGTGGGTAAACACAGGTTTCTTCAAAAATAATCCCACATGAGACTATGACTGTCCTTGACTTTTATTGATTGTCATGGCAAAAGATACAGTGATCTGAAGTTGTCTTCGCTGAAACTTAAATGGAATTCTAGCATCAGATGGATTCAATGTCATTCTTGGGATAAACACTTTCTGTCCAGCCATATGTCTTGATAAAACCTTGGCTTTAATAACTTGATTTTCAAGTTGAGTTATGATCAACCTTGTTTCATTACACAATCCTGTTGATTGGTCAATATTTCTTAATAACATCACCGGAACACCTACCTTTAGAGTAAGAGCATGATTTGGAACTCCAGAATATTTAATAGTATTCAAAAATTCTGGTGTGTGTACATGTTCCAATGCTGAATAAGTTTGATTAGAGCTGCAAATTGTATCAGAACTCAAATATGATTTCTCAGGACTATGATTGAGTGAAATCATATATTCGTTGATTGATTCTACCATATCAAGAGTTGGAGCAAGAATGGCTCTTTGTTGGAGGTATCCTATATCGTTGCAACAATTGATAAAATCAGGATATGTACTTTCCATAATTGCAGATATTGGATCAACAGAATCTTTTATCAGAAGATCATCTGGTATTTCGACTATTTCATTTCTATCAACTGTGTCACGACCCAAATCCACTACGGGTCGTGATGGCGCCGGACACCGTTGTCAGGCAAGCCAACTAAATTATCAATTAAATTCTCTTTTAATACCTTTAAAAATCTAAGAGTTTTCCTTCCATTTTTCATATATAAAACAATCTCTGTTTCAATTCAAATTAAGAAATAACTATTAACACACATCTTTCGAAAAACCATCCAAGAACCCGGTGTCACAAGTGCATGAGCAACTACTAATAAGGAAAATAAATTACAATGTCTGTCCGAAATACAGTGGACAGAAAATAAACGAATAAAGTACTGGAAGGGAACTACACTAGCTGCGGGTCGCCTCGAACAATGCCGCTCACCTAGTCCCCAAATCATCCGAGCTGCTATCTAATATAAATTGTACCTGTGCAACAAAAATGCACAGAAGTGTGATATGAGTACGTAATCAACGTGTACTCAGTGAGTATCCCGCCTAACCCCGAAGAGGTAGAGACGAGATGGTCAACCTGGACACTCACTAGCGGTCCAATAATAATATACTAAATGTGTGCGGAAATCATGGATTCATATAGCATGTTCTAATTCACAAAGCTGTAAAACAGGTAAACACCTTTTAACAATTAACAAAGGACTTTCAAGATTTTACTTTCCTTCATGTAATCAGTTCATCTCAAGCCATGAAAGGCAATGTCATAATTTAAGATTCCTCATGCATCAATATATAAAAGATATCATGCGCAAATCATACCAAGGCGACGGCCCGATCCAACAGAAAGTAAATGTGCACTTGCCGAGGGTCGACGGTGCGCCTATAGATGCATCTATTAATCTGCCGAGGCGTTCGGCCCGTTCCAAAATAAAAACACACAGATAGACAGTCAGTCAATAAGTCAACATGGAGCAATTATCCAAGAAAGGCCAACTCTCTTTAAATAATTGTCACGACCCTAGTTCACCAATCGTAAACATGTCGTGACGGCACCTGGTCCCCATGACCAGGTAAGTCTAACATCTACGGAAATATAATACTTGCGGAAAAATAAAGAAAATTAAATCAGGTATCTAAAGGAAACTGTACTGAATGCCGCTTGGCAAGTACAACTCAATATCACAAGCCTAAAACAATTCCCAAAACCCGGAAACTCACGGGCAACACAGGCTACAGAAGTGTATAGTAAGGTTCCATACTCCAGAATTTCTAACAACCGAAAGAAGGAAAACTAAGTACTAAAGATAGAGTAAGAGGGAGACTCATCGGTCTGCGGACGCAGCAGATCTACCTCGAAGTCTCCGTAGTCCTCCTTCCTCACTGATAGTGCGCCTGAGTGGAGGTACCTGAATGATCTGCACATGAAAAACATGCGCAGGAAGGGCATGAGTACACCACAGCGGTACTCAGTAAGTGCCAAGCCTAACCTCGGTTGGGTAGTGACGAGGAAAGTCAGGGCCCTACTGAGACAATATATAATAATAATAATAATTTAACAGTATAAAAATCTGACAGATATAATAAGTACAACAGGGAGATAAGACAAGTCAACGAGGCTATAACAACTACACGAGTACAGAATAAACACAGCTCAATACCAATGGTAACAATGAGGGTCTACCAGGATACCGTCCTGTAGCCCCTTTTTCTCAACTGTCCAGTGGATCTCCCGGGATACCGTCCCGTAGTCCATCATATGTGTACATCCGAAGGATCTCCCGGGATACCATCCCGTAGTCCAACCATCAATGTGCAGGGGGATCTATCGGGAATCGAACCCGCAGTCCCAAAGTAAAAGTGCAGGGGGATCTATCGGGAATCGAACCCGCAGTCCCAAAGTAAAAGTGCAGGGGGATCTATCGGGAATCGAACCCGCAGTCCCAAAGTAAACAAACAAGGGGGGGGGGGGGAGCTACCGGAATCCCACATTCGTAGTCCCAATGTAAATGCACGATCACAACCAGAAGGTACACGGAAACGAAGTACAAAAGACAAGCAACAGGTAGTACTGGCCTAGCATGCTTCACGTAGTACAGTCAAGGTAACTTAAGCAATGAGACAAGTTAAATTAACTAAACATGCTTTCCTAATCTAGCACAGGTTATAGGTGCAAGTAGAATAAAGCAAATATGAAAGGAACTCAATCTCAATATCTTAAGAAAATCAGATTTTCAACAATTGGCTCAAGTACGCGCTCGTCACCTCGCGTACAAGGCACTCAAATCAACAAACAACAAATCCTAAGGGAAAAGGGTCCCCCACACAAGGTTATACAAGCCACTTACCTCGAACCGGCTCAATATCAATAGAAACCACGCCTTTGCCACGAGTATCCGACTCCAAATGGTCCAAATCTATTCAATTCAATTACATATCGTAAATAATATTGCAAACAACTGATTCCACTATTAAATTTAAGGCTAGGGCGCGAAAATAGGTAAAATGACCAAAATGCCCCTCCAACCATCGTCTCGGATTCGAATAATTTTTACATTTTCAGGACCCTCGTACTCTCACGAGTCTAACCATATAAAATCTCCCAAATCGGAGGTCAAATGTCCCCTCAAAACCCCATAGTTAGGTCTAAGAAGTTTACCCACTTCCCATTCAAAAACACGAAATTAAAATGTGACTTTGCGATTAGAATAATGGGTTTTAGTCATAGGAGAGTAGAGAATCGTTACCCGGTGATTGCCCTTGAAAAAACCTTGAAATTGCTCCCAAATCCGAGCTCCAAACCTTGAGTTTTGATAAAAATGGCAAAACCTCGTTTTTGAAATGTTAAGTACTGTTTAGGTAATTAAATCATCGCGAACGCGATAGGAAGCACGCGTTCGCGAAGAAGGAAAATTTCAGGGCCCAAAAATGCCCTTCGCGATCGCGAAGGGAGGAGCGCGAACGCGAAGGCCAGGGGATCAAGAACTACGCGAACGCGACAAGGCTTACGCGAACGCGAGGGAGGAAATAGTGAAGCTACGCGGACGCGAGAGATCTTATGCGAACGCGAAGAGGAACGAGCCCCCTCTCCAAACTTACACCACGCGAACGCGGGAGAGTGGCTGCGAACGTGATGAGAGGATAGGCTACTACTACGCGAATGCGATGCCTTCTTCGCGAACGCGAAGAAGGACTTCGCGAAGAAGGAATTCAGCCTGCAACTTTCTGCAACATTTCCAAACTTCAAATTGCTCTGATGAGCATCCGAAACACACTCGAGGCCCCCGGGACCTCAACCAAACCTACGGACATATCCCATAACATCATTCAAACTTGTACCGATCCTTAAACCACCTAAAACAACGCCGGAAACACGAATTAATCAAAGATTCAAGCCTAAGAACTTCAAATTCCAACAAAACACACTTTCGATCAAAAACCTAACCAAACCTCGTCCGATTGACCTGAAATTTTGCACGCACATCCCAAATGACATGATGGTGCTACAGAAACTTCCGGAATTCCATTCCGACCCTCGGATCAAAAATTCACTATCGGACCGGAAACTTCAAAAATTCAAACTTCGGCATTTCAAGCCTAAATGAGCTACGAGCTTCCAAAATGCATTCCGAACACGCTCCCAACCCCGAAATCACCTAACGGAGCTAACAGAACCATCGGATTTCCATTCCGAGGTCGTCATCCCACTGTTCCAATTACGGACTATCTTTCAACACTTAAGCTCTCATTTAGGGACTAAGTGTCCCAAAACACTCCGAATCCTAACACCGAACGTCCCGGCATACCGATATAAAAGAAATGAACTTAGGGGAAGCGGTAAATGGGGGATCGGGGCGTAAATTCCAAAAACAACCGGCAGGGTCGTTACAATAATCTGAGGAGGCGAAGCTTAAGTCTTTTTAGAAATCCATTTATAAATTTAATGTGATTTAAGCAATTCAAACCCTCAAAGGGTTCACAATTAATCCAAATATAACATGCACAATCAGTCGAGTAAGAACTTATCAGGGAGTGTTTACCTATATATATATATATATATATAAATTCCTCTTTTAACAAAATTTTACAAGTAAGGTTAAATCTCTTTGGAAATTCATTTACAAATTCCATGTGACACAAGCAATTTGAGCTATCCAAGAATCTACAATTAATTCAAGTATTCATGCTTTTGGGTCCTAGCTACCCGGACAATAGCAAAAAGTAGCTATGCACGGACTCTCGTCACCTCGTGCGTACGTAGCCCCCACAAATAGGAGCACATAACCAATTTAACTCACCTATGGGGTAAATTCCCCCTCACAAGATTAGAAAGGAGACTCACCTCGCTCCGAAGACTCATAACCGGCATTCTACATTCTTCCGAAGGCTTGAACGGACGCACAATGCACCAAAACTAGCCAATTAACGACAAACTAATGAGAACATGCTCAAATACTTGTTAGAAATTCAAATTATACAGATTCCCAACTCCGCTTAGCGAAATGACCAAAAAACCCTCTGGCCTGCGTGCCCGGATTCCGAAATTTCTCGAAGAAAAAGGTTACCCATGACCTTAGGAACTCAAATATATGATTTTCTCCTAATTTCATACTCAAAATCGTGGTCAAATTCGAAGAAATGAAAATTCCTAGGTTTTCCACCAAAACCCCAAATTTCCATAATTTCCTTGCCTAAATCCATGTATAAACCTTGTATTTAACTCAAAGCTAGCATAAATTACTTACCTCATGACAAGTGACGAAAATGGCATTTCCAAGCTGCTCCCAATCGACTCCAATGGAAGAAAAATGGGGTTGAAATGAAATCAACCCCGAACTTAAAACATCTCACTGCCCCAGCTGCTTTCGCTTCTGCGGAAATAGTTCCGCTTCTGCGGATGTCGCTTCTGCGACTTTTCGCCACTTCTGCGGCTTTGGGCAAAAGGAAGCTGACCGCTTCTGCAGTCTGGGGGCTGCTTAAGCGGAACCGCTTCTGCGGTCCCTGGGCCGCTTCTGCGGTTTCCTTGGACCTGGCCCCCTTCCGCTTCTGTGAGCTTTTGACCGCATCTGCGGTCCCGCTTCTGCGGTCCAAGAACCGCAGATGCGGTTATGAAAGAAGCAGCAAATCTCAAGCCTCCCCAAATTCCATTTTTTTGGTCCGTTAACCACCCGGAATCCACCCGAGGCCCCCGGGACCCCGACCAATCATACCAACCAATCCCAAAACACATTACGGACTTGCTCGAGGCCTCAAATTACATCAAACAACGCAAAAATCATGAATCAACCCCCAATCCAAGCTTTATGAACTTTAGAACTTCCAACTTCTACTTTCGATGCTTAAACCTGTCAAATCACGCCCGATTGACCTCAAATTTTGCACGCAAGTCATATTTGACATTACGGACCTACTGCAACTTCCGAAATCGGATTCCGACCCCGATATCAAAAAGTCAACCTCCGGTCAAACTTCTCAAAAACCTTCAAATTTCCATCCTTAGCCAAATGGCTCCAAAATGTCCTACGGACCTCCGAATTCACTTCCGATCGCGCCCCCAACTCCAGAATCACCATACGGAGCTATTCATAGTCTCGGAATTTCAAACGGACATCGATAATTCTGAAATGCACTTCGAACCAAACTTATGAAATTCTTTCTAAAATG
The DNA here is from genome assembly GCF_001879085.1 of Nicotiana attenuata. Lineage (NCBI taxonomy): Eukaryota > Viridiplantae > Streptophyta > Magnoliopsida > Solanales > Solanaceae > Nicotiana > Nicotiana attenuata. The sequence continues at coordinate 118,928 of NW_017671530.1, forward strand.
CTAACTTCCACAATAGGCGCCGAAACACTCCCGGGTTATCCAAAACCCGAACCGGACATACGCCCAAGTCTGAAATTATCATACGAACCTGGTAGAACCTTCGGATCCTGATTCCGAGGTCGTTTACTCAAAATTCTAATCCTAGTTCATTCTTTTAACTTTAAGCCTCTGAAATGAGAATTCTCTTTCTAAATTAACTTTGAACTTCCTGAAACTTAATTCCGACCACGCGTACAAGTCAATATACTTGAAATGAAGCTGTTCATGGCCTCCGACTGCTGAACGGAGTGCTAGGACTCAAAACGACCGGTCGGGTCGTTACATTCTCTCCCACTTAAACAAACGTTCGTCCTCGAACGTGCTGAGAACTATTCTGGAGTAGTCTGAAATCACTGTTTAACACCTCGTGTACCTTCCCGTGCTACCATAACTCAGTTGAGCACATTGGCTCGATCAATTTGAAGATATTCCCTTTTTATTAAGGCAAATAAGCCTTAGAGCCCTATTCCAACATCCGAAATTCTATGCCTGACCTGTTTCCAACATACGTACACCGTATCAACCACCACACGTTGTATCCAAACATGATTGCATAACTTTGCTGAATTCACACTTTTCATCATTTCACTCGCCGGATCACGATAACATTTTCTGTTCCACTTAATTGAAATTCCATTAATCTGGTGCTCCCATTGCACCCCATAACATACACAGGTCTTACTCCCACTCTTACAACACCGCCACAACGAAAGAGGTGCGAAGAAATTCATAATCAACTGCTGAGTCAACCAATCATTGAGTCTATACTTCTGGCAGGAAACATTACCATATTCTGAATCAAATAGCGATCCTTGCTCCTTAATATACTTCACGTAATCAGATTGCACTGATCCTAAATCCAACAATCTCGTCTCACCCAATACGAACTGCTCAGGCAATGAGCCACCCCGACATAACCAAAAGTCTCATATGATGCCACAATGTGCCAATAGGCTACCAATTCGAACGCGATACCAAAGGAAAACGAACTCTGGAAGGAATTACCTAACTCCCGCACTAATACGGACTTTCCCTAGAAATAGGAAACGAGACATACAGAAATAGCATATAGAAAAACTATACTCAACATCACACTGTTGCGGCGCGCAACCCGATCCAACTAACATACCCATGGCGGTGTGCCACCCGATCCACACATAGATCTCACATAAGGAGATGCATATCGAGCTAGATTGCTCATTACAATAAAATACTGAATGTCAGTCACGAACACACTAAGTGCATAATAGCAATCCCTGAGAAAAACACATAGCGCTATAGGCTACAAAACTCAAGCACAACTGAGGTGCGTTACAAGATCTAAATCTCAAGAGCCATCCTGCTCACATAACATCATCGCCACGCGGAACCTTAACACATAAGAATTTACCAAGCCGTCTCACAACCCATACGGCGCAATACATCATTACCCGGAAAAACTGATGACAAAATAACACCCCGACTGTTCCTCCATAGGGAACGCTCGCTGAAACGAACACAACTGGCCTGATATACAGCCCTGATCACATGTATAAATCCATTGATCTCAAGCCGATTTCTGATTGCACCCACTTGGCTAATCACCTTTCAAAGGTCCATAGTAACTCCCTTTTCCTCATAACACATAAGAACAACCGTCATAACCGGAGCAACCTCCTCGGTTCATAACCCAGTAAACAAAGTGCCCTCCAGGCATAATTTCTCAAATTTAGTGACATTACCACAATCCTCATACTTGGTTCAAATCTCTAGCCAATCAAGTGACTACATGTCACACTTATACAATCTTCCCGTGGGACACGCTCCCAAAATTTGCCGAAATAAATAGCGGGTTCGCCCGTCTAATCCACCGGACGCACTAACGCTGAAAAGCGATCAAAAATCCTTAACCAGGATGCAAAGCCTCTTTCACAAAACACCGATTTCATGTGATGCTGAAGATAATACCAATTTACTCTAATCATTCAACCCTTTCCTCGCTCATCCGAGACCGTGACATCCTTACCAGGACCCAACTGCAACCTTGATCCTCACTTCGAATTTCCATGCTACTCACTGCATCCAATGTGCCAACATACGATAGAACACGATTTTAACATTAACATTTTAACACTTCATCATATAAGAACCTTCTACTTAACTCACTTCTGGAGTACCATAGCAGCACACAGGCGAATTTTTCATAACCGTAGAATATGCAAATCTCTAAGTAGTGGTCTAAGCCACCATAGCCTCTTTCGGAATCTGCTTCCACACAACAAGCCATAACAATAGAAGGCCTCTGAATAACATTAATTGCCGCGGCTGACAAGCCTGATACGTACCATCACAAATCACTTACATAACCCGATCACGCTGCAGAAACTGAATGCCAACACCCATATGCCAAATTCAACTATGGCTAATCAACTACCTTCTTCCAACTTATCCTTGATTGCCTTAAAGATTTTACTGATTTCTTCCAACACATAACATACTCCCTCTGCGCTCATCCTGAGCGACCTCGAATCACGAGACCATGCTGTCTCAAATCCCACGAACCATTTCATATCTCTCTAATGCTACATCTCAAGTTAAAATATCATAGAACGTTTTGAGTCTCCATTCGTAGGCTGCTGCACGATCTTGATTCTCAACTGCACCTATAGGCTCGAAATCATTAAGTATCATACTTCATCTTCTGAATTTCACTAGGATCGCTGCTGAGAGCCACCCGCTCTGACTCGGCCTCGAATATAACCAATTCCCTAAATTTTCTAGCACATGAGTGCCCCATTGGTGATGCACCTGGCAGAATCACTTCCCTTGAAACTCACACTTATACTAGGCATAAACCCTGAATCCTTTCTCAGATCTGAACATGAGCCAACAAGGCCAACCATGGCACACCTTCAACAATCCCTTTGCTCAATTCATCTCTTATGTTCTTTTCCCGTAGCTAGAATAACCCATCAACATACTAATAACCAGAAACCTTGCAAGTAATCAACTCTGCAACCCCATCACAAGCGGTGGGACTCTCCCACTTAGCTTGAAGCCATAATTTCACCAATCTGGAACTCACTCGTCCTTTTTATCTCTTATTGACATAACCTTGCACAATCAACCGCCAAAATTCTCGAGATCTCTCTGTAAAACCCCCTTCTTATACTCTAAATCATCCACCACATTCGCACGATCGATCCTTTCGCTACATACCCGATAAGATTCTTCGCAGAAGCCTCGCCAACCACGCGACTGCTAATCTGCTCACTTGGCTAACCCACCTATAGAAGGCTCTCCCCGGCATCTTCCAACACTGCTGCACAGGGTACAATTACTACGACATCAATGACCCTTCCTGGGTCTGGGCTCACACTCCAGTTGCACAGGTCCATTTTACCCCTTGTGGACATCATTTACATGCGCGGCAACATCCTTCCAATTCCAAGTTATGCTGCATCCTTCTTCACTTAAGCGGCTCCTTTCCGTTGTATTAAATCTCATGTCGCATGATAGCTCTTACTTCTAATCAATTCCGTAGGCACCAATAGCCAAGCACTAATATCATCAAATCACTCCAAACTCTCCTTAAGGTACGTGGTCCTTCCACTGCAAGCCCATATGCATCTCCGCCACTCTCCCACTTTGGCGGAGCTCATCCCCTTAATCGATTACTCAACCTTTGCTTCATATACCTGGCCTTTTAACAATTTAAAACTCCGCCTAACATTTTCCACAAGCCCTTCTCATCTTTTGCTGCTCAGTTGTTGCCTTAATAAAATTCATCTTCATAGAACTTGAATCCTCAATTTGCTACTAACTCCAAACCTTTCCGAAGGTCATCTTTCTCGAACCGTCAACATTAGAAATACTGATTCAATCCTGAACCACCGCATCTTGCGGTATCTGATAGTTGTATCTCCGATACTATTTCACAATACCTTGCCTCAAAGGCGAATTGTAGAAAATCATAACACCGACAAACTTAATATGCCCAATTAGGACAGCAGCTCCCCCAATATAGAAGAAAAATCCACCACGTTTGCAATTACGAAGTCTCATTACTTCCACCAGTCCACCTGACCCTCCTTAGTTCGATTACCTTTCCCCCTGCCGGGAATAACGTACTGAATCTCTTGATTATGCACTGAGTAAACCTCCCTTGAAATCATTCACTGCCCTGACACGTGGGCAACACCCTACCATCATATTACTACTGCAGAATAGTCATTCATAAGCATTGCGGCAACTTGTGCCTAGCCTCAAGCCCTCGAAAATACCGCTATTGGGCTGAAACAATAAAATATTCTTCTATAAGGCGACGACAATAATCTGATCAGCTATACCGGGAGAAACATCCCGTATCACATCTGTAGTACCATTACGGTTCTTCAATTTTTGATTTATAACAAGCGGTTCGCGTCGCATAGGATTGAGTAAGAAAGAAACAAAGGCATAAGCCTCTCATGAAATCGAATCGCACGATAAGGAATCAAGAAGGGAAGTACTCCTAACAGTCCTACAGCCTCCCGAGGATAAGTACAGACGTCTCCGTACCGATCCGCGAGACTCTACTAGACTTGCTCATGACTCGTGAGACCCTGGGAACCTAGTGCTCTAATACCATGCTGTCACGACCCAAATCCACTACGGGTCATGATGGCGCCGGACACCGTTGTCAGGCAAGCCAACTAATCAATTAAATTCTCTTTTAATACCTTTAAAAATCTAAGAGTTTTCCTTCCATTTTTCATATATAAAACAATCTCTGTTTCAATTCAAATTAAGAAATAACTATTAACACACATCTTTCGAAAAACCATCCCAGAACCCGGTGTCACAAGTGCATGAGCAACTACTGATAAGGAAAATAAATTACAATGTCTGTCCGAAATACAGTGGACAAAAAAAAATAAAGTACTGGAAGGGAACTACACTAGCTGCGGGTCGCCTCGAACAATGCCGCTCACCTAGTCCCCAAATCATCCGAGCTGCTACCTAATGTAAATTGTACCTGTGCAACAAAAATGCACAGAAGTGTGGTATGAATACGTAATCAACGTGTACTCAGTGAGTATCCCGCCTAACCCCGAAGAGGTAGAGACGAGATGGTCGACCCGGACACTCGCTAGCGGTCCAATAATAATATACTAAACGTATGCGGAAATCATGGATTCATATAGCATGTTCTAATTCACAAAGCTGTAAAACAGGTAAACACCTTTTAACAATTAACAAAGAACTTTCAAGATTTTACTTTCCTTCATTTAATCAGTTCATCTCAAGCCATGAAAGGCAATGTCATCATTTAAGATTCCTCATGCATCATATATAAAAGATATCATGCGCAAATCATACCGAGGCAACGGCTCGATTCAACAGAAAGTAAATGTGCACTTGCCGAGGGTCGACGGCGCGCCTATAGATGCATCTATTAATCTGCCGAGGCGTTCGGCCTGTTCCAAAATAAACACACAGATAGACAGTCAGTCAATAAGTCAACATGGAGCAATTATCCAAGAAAGGCCAACTCTCTTTAAATAATCTGAGGAAGCGAAGCTTAAGTCTTTTTAGAAATCCATTTATAAATTTAATGTCATTTAAGCAATTCAAACCCTCAAAGGGTTCACAATTAATCCAAATATAACATGCTCAATCAGTCGAGTAAGAACTTATCAGGGAGTGTTTATCGATATATATATAAATTCCTCTTTTAACAAAATTTTACAAGTAAGGTTAAATCTCTTTGGAAATTCATTTACAAATTCCATGTGACACAAGCAATTTGAGCTATCCAAGAATCTACAATTAATTCAAGTATTCATGCTTTTGGGTCCTAGCTACCCGGACAATAGCAAATAGTAGCTACACACGGACTCTCGTCACCTCGTGCGTACGTAGCCCCCACAAATAGGAGCACATAACCAATTTAGCTCACCTATGGGGTAAACTCCCCCTAACAAGATTAGAAAGGAGACTCACCTCGCTCCGAAGACTCATAACCGGCATTCTACATTCTTCCGAAGGCTTGAATGGACGCACAATGCACTAAAACTAGCCAATTAACGACAAACTAATGAGAACATGCTCAAATACTTGTTAGAAATTCAAATTATACAGATTCCCAACTCCGCTTAGCGAAATAACCAAAATACCCTCGGGCCTACGTGCACGGATTCCGAAATTTCTCGAAGAAAAAGGTTACCCATGACCTCAGGAACTCAAATATATGATTTTCTCCTAATTCCATACTCAAAATCGTGGTCAAATTCGAAGAAACGAAAATTCCTAGGTTTTCCACCAAAACCCCAAATTTCCATAATTTCCTTGCCTAAATCCATGTATAAACCTTGTATTTAACTCAAAGCTAGCATAAATTACTTACCTTATGACAAGTGACAAAAATGGCATTTCCAAGATGCTCCCCATCGACTCCAATGGAAGAAAAACGGGGTTGAAATGAACTCAACCCCGAACTTAAAACATCTCACTGCCCCAGCTGCTTCCGCTTCTATGGAAATAGTTCCGCTTCTGCGGATGTCGCTTCTGTGACTTTTTGCCGCTTCCGCGGCTTTGGGCAAAAGGAAGCTGACCGCTTCTGCGGTCTGGGGGCCGCTTAAGCTGAACCGCTTCTGCGGTCCCTGGGCCGCTTCTGCGGTTTCCTTGGACCTGGTCCCCTTCCGCTTCTGCGAGCTTTTGACCGCATCTGCGGTCCAAGAACCGCAGATGCGGTTATGACAAAAGCAGCAAATCTCAAGCCTCCCCAAATTCCATTTTTTTGGTCCGTTAACCACCCGAAATCCACCCGATGCCCCCGGGACCCCGACCAATCATACCAACCAATCCCAAAATACATTACGGACTTGCTCGAGGCCTCAAATCACATCAAACAACGCTAAAATCATGAATCAACCCCCAATCCAAGCTTTATGAACTTTAAAACTTCCAACTTCTACTTTCGATGCTTAAACCTGTCAAATCACGTCCGATTGACCTCAAATTTTGCACGCAAGTCATATTTGACATTACGGACCTACTGCAACTTTCGGAATCGGATTCCGAGTCCGATATCAAAAAGTCAACCTCCGGTCAAACTTCTCAAGAACCTTCAAATTTCCATCCTTAGCCAAATGGCTCCAAAATGTCCTACAGACCTCCGAATTTACTTCCGATCGCGCCCCCAACTCCAGAATCACCATACGGAGCTATTCACAGTCTCGGAATTCCATACGGACATCGATAATTCTGAAATGCACTTCGAACCAAACTTATGAAATTCCTTCTAAAATGCTAACTTCCACAATAGGCGCCGAAACACTCCCGGGTTATCCAAAACCTGAACCGGACATACGCCCAAATCTGAAATCATCATACGAACCTGCTGGAACCTTCGGATCCTGATTCTGAGGTCGTTTACTCAAAATTCCAGTCCTAGTTCATTTTTCAACTTTAAGCCTCTGAAATGAAAATTCTCTTTCTAAATTAACTTTGAACTTCCTGAAACTTAATTCCGACCACGCGTACAAGTCAAAATACTTGAAATGAAGCTGTTCATGGCCTCCGACTGCTGAACGGAATGCTAGGATTCAAAACGACCGGGCGGTTCGTTACAAACTGAATTATCAATCATACCATCGCCGATTGCCAAAATCCAATCTGAGAAAACTTTCAACTCTTGCATTTGGGGCCCTATTTCATTACTTTGCAATCTCATATTCTTTGTTAGCGTTAAGAGTTGACAATGAGACCATAAATAAGAAGATTGAGAGAAGCATTAACAATATCTTGCCTAGTACCTTTTGGAATGACAGGTAATATTTGTCTGAAGTCACCACCAAGAACAAATGTTTTACCTCAAATGGTCGTTCTAAGTTGGATGCATCTTTGAATCTAAGAATATCTCTTAGAGTTCTATCAAGAGCCTCAAAACAATATCTATGCATCATGGGTGCCTCATCCCAAATAATCAACTTTGCCTTGAAAATCAAATTTGCTAACGGAGAACCTTGCTTGATATTACATGTTGATTCTTCAGTAAGATTGAGTGGAATTACAAACCTTGGATGAGTTGTTTGACCACCTGGTAATAAAAGAGATGCAATCCTGCTAGATGCAACAGTTAACACAATATCTCCTTTAGATCTTATGGCAGAAGAAAGAGTCCTCCAAATAAAAATCTTGCATGTTCCTCCAAAATCATATAAAAAGAAAAATTCACCTTTGTCTTCATTCACAGCTGTTATTATTCTTTTATAAATACAATTTTGCTCATCTGGCAAATTCTTTACTAACTCTTCATGTTCCTCTGCCAAAGCGCGTCTATTATAACACACTTCATCTCGAATTAATTTGTTACTGATGTCAACTTCTTCCTCTTTATTAACAGGCGTTGGCATTGTTGGAAAATCCTGAAAACTTCTTCCACAACCTTTTAAGAAGTTTTCCAACTTTTGCAAACAACGATTTTTTAACTCATCATTTGTTAGGTCAAATTTTGAAAAAACCAAAAAAAAAATTAAATACAATTTCAATTAAATCTTACGGGTTAGTGTACTTACATGAAATGAATAATAAGATTAATGGATCGGTAAAATGAAAAATGGTGATTTAGATGAATATGAAGGCCATTTTAATTATCTGCAAAATTGAAGCAATAAGATAGTCCAAACCATCTAGTTCATTTTATTGAGAAAAACTAAAAAGCTTGAAGTGAAGATGCATTTTCTTATACCTAATGTTACTTTATATGCCTTAACAGGCATACTGGATGACCTGGAAAGTAACGGAAGTTAGAGCAGCATTGGAGCAAATGCAAGTTACTTTAAGCAAAAGCATAATCAGACAAATGTACTTGCAAATGTTAGGCAGCTGTCCTCGAGTGGTGTGGAAGTGCATGGTTTTTAATAATGCTGCAAGGCCAAAGGCTAAGTTCACCTTATGGCTGCAGTAATAGGGAAAATTACTTGCATCTGACAGGCTAGCTAGATGGGACTGAGTGTGGATCAATGCTGCATGCCTGCACATTATATCAATCCCAATATAATCTAGAGACCATTTATTTAATTACTGTGATTTGATAAAGAGATCGTGGATGAAAGTGATGCAATGGCTAAATTGTTTAGAATGGTGTATGCTGAGTGTGTTCATTCCATTTGGCTTGAGCGAAATCAGAGAGTGTTTGAGAAGTAGGCCAGGGACTGGAATTGCATAGCGAGAGAAGTTGCTATATGTGTAAGCAAATCATCCATAATTTTGAAATATCATATAATAACTCGAAATTGAAAGCATTATTTTAAGTACTTGGGTTATCCAATATCGTTCTTTCTGCATGAAGGATATCTTCTGATAGTAAATGCCATGTTGCTTGCCAAACACTTTCTGGACGTGACATTGAATTTGATAAAAGTAGCATAGCAAATAATTGCCTAAGATATGCTGGCATTCCCCAATAACTTGCTTCTATTATAGCATCCACATATTCTTTGTCATTATTTAATAAACCCAAAGCATAACATGCATCTCTAAAAGTCTTATGATCGCAACCGTTGATTTTTCTGAGTTCCTCATAGGACTTTGGACCTTTAATGATATTTAACAACAATCTAAGGTAATATTGCTCGCCAGATCCAGGTAGAACAAAGAAGATTCTCCCAATAGAAAATGCAGATGTTTGTCTTTTTTCCCATCTTTTCAAATTCTTTTCCCACACAAACTTGAGAGGGAATTCTGCATAAGTTAATTCTCTTGCTCCAGGAAATATCTTATTTGCTTCAAACCAACTTAAAAACATAGATTCCTTTATTGTTGGTTTATTGACAACTACATCAATTGGATCATCATCCGAAAATATGACATTTTGATTATTTGGTAGATGAAATAATAGCCTTTCTACAGATGGTTCTCTATGGTGTAGTGAAAATTTAAAAAAACTCCAAGAAGCTTCACATGGAGATATGTATCGGCAATCACAGTACATATTTATTTCATCAACACCCGATGAGTCTTCTTTATTTACACTTTGAGAAAAAGTTGCGGTGACACAATCATTTCCTTTATTAACATACTTAAATAAGTACTTAATGGATTATGATTGATTGCACCATTCCACATTAATATGTGTGCCATACTTCAATAATAAAAATTTATTATGTGGCACTACATACCTGTTATCCAACTCAATACCTACTCTCCTTGCGGTTCTATCATTATTCCTTCTTCTATAAATAGGGTACCCTTCTTCATCAATTGTGGTTGATGCCACAAACTTTTTTGGAAAGTGCTTTGTACATCTGCCATTTTGCATGCAAGGAGAAGATTTTCTAGTAGAACCACAAGGGTCATGCATCATAAAATTTGTAACAGCATTATAATATGAGGATCAGCCTTTTTATCTGGTAATTCTGTTAAAATTATCCCATCAATATCTGCGATATTTGGGTATTTATTACACAGAAAAAGCAAAAATGTGCATGAGGCAAGCCTCGCTTTTGGAATTCAACTGTATAAATCACAGCATAAAAAATAATTAATTACATTAGTAAGGATTTCTTTGTTTTATATTAGCTTATAATAACTTAAGATAATAATGTAATAATTGATATAGAATATAAATATTATACCTACTTTGACTTCTCCAAAAACTTTATTATCTCTCAAGTCTTTTATCATGCGATCCAATTTTACTTTGAAAACTCTTGTTAAAATGCCTGGACGATCTTCTAGAGATAATCCCTTACTCGTCACAAATCTAGCAATCTCAGGCCATTTTGGATTGCAAGTAAATGTGATGAAGAGATCAGGGTACTCTGCCCATTTGCATATTGCCATGGCATCTTGATTATTTTGCAACATGTAACGTGCGCCCCCCGTGAAGCTGGAAGAGAGTATAACTCTTTGTCCTTGAGAAGAAGGTTCAATATCTCCATGCAAAACCGCATCTTCTAACCCTTTATAAAAGTGGGCTCTCAACTGTTTTTGATGAAGCCTAATAAACCTTAATCGAAAAGATTCCATCATTGTATATCCATCTACCAAAAATTACTGAAATAACCTTCTACATGATACAATTGTTGGGAGTTCATGCTTCCTTTCTTGAATTTTGTATGATAAGTACTCACGTATGCTAACACATTTCCATCCACCGGTCGATTCATCCTTTTTATTTAAAGGAATATCTTCCTGGTATCCGTCTTCACCATATGGAAATAGTAACGGATATTGCAAACCTAAGAATGCAGCATTTAATTCATTTATCCTTTGTAGTTATCCAGATTGGCTTTCAACTATGATATCTCTGTCAGACCTTGTTTGTTCAAAATCGCCAACCACCAAAGCAGCTACCTCTGAAACTGTCGGCAAGTTGTATCTTCTTCCACTAGTGCCTCTTTTCCCTATTAATCTGAGTCTAACATTTGAGCTTCGATCTACTTGAAATCGATCTCTTACCATTCTAAATGACTTTGCCAGAACATTGTGTTCATCAAGCACTTGCTTCAGATCATTCACAATTTCAGCATGAAGTTGATTATTACTTTTACCGCGACTGTGAAAATCAAAGATTGAATTCAACTAATAAGGTATATCTTTTATAAAACTAATTCTTAAAATAATATTGTTAAGAAATTGATGAATACTAACTGGATAGCCTGAATTCTATTGTCCACCTCATTTTCTGTATCATAGATATATAATTGTGCAAATTTTGGGGTAGATCCGTCTGGAGGCAATAAGCTTCCAATCTGATGATAATTTTGCCCAAATAATCTGAATGTTCTCGGCCCCTTAGTTTGGTAGACAGAGACATCAATCTTTCCTCCCATTGATGTAAATAAAAACATAGAATTATATGTTCGAATATTCTCTCTGAAATGTTTACTTTTTTCACCTTCATGAAAATAGAATTAATTAAAGGAGATATACGTACAATTTTAGTGTTGTTTCATTTTATTAAATGAATCTATATATTAACCTGATCCAAACAATAATTCCTTTAAAACCGAAGGAGGCTCCTTTGTATTCGGCAGCTTGATCTTTCCGCGACCACAACACAAGCTGAATACCAGTTCTTTATTCTTATACTTCTTCTCAATTCTTTCCTCATACCAAAAATATGCCCCACAATAGTCACATTCATAAGTAGCATCTCAAATATCCCAGTAATCTGATATTGTTAGAGTAAAATATAGAGTTACAGTCACATTACTTATTATATAGATAGTATAATTATATTGTATACATAATTTTAATAAACATCATACTTACCTTGGCAGCATTAATGGACCAGGGAAAGTTTCTCTTAGCAACCCGGAGGTACAGAGATGGTGCTCGTATTGAATATATAGTATCTCTTGATGCAGACGATTTGTTTCAGAGAAGCAAGCCGTATGTTGGGAAGTTAAGGCAAAATGTTTTACTCATTTCAATGTGGGAAAGTATCATTTATAAGTGATGATGACTGACTAAAAAAATTATATGACTATAATGGCATGTCGAAACGATGATGCGCTTGTGTCGTTGGAAAGGGGAGTTATGGAACTACAATATTTAGAGGAAAATAGGTCCAGATTGTTTGTTGATTTATACAGATATGCTTTTGAAATCAGTTATGAAATTCTGATTTTTTGTTTTTTACAGCATTGCATGTCCTGACTAAAAAAAATCATATCTCTATGCATAAACGCCAAAGCACGATCTGCTTGTGCCGTTGGAAAGAAGACTTATAGAAGTACAATACCTCTTTCCAACAGGTCCAGATTCTATGTTGATTAATACAGATATGCTTTTGAAATCAGTTATGAATTTTTGGTTTTCTATTTTTTACAGCTTTGAGTGTCCTGACTAAAAAAATCATATCTCTATGCAGAAATGCCCAAAGCACGATCTGCTTGTGCTGTTGGAAAGAGAACTCATGGAACTACAATATTTAGAGGAAAACATGTCCAGATTATTTGTTGATTTATACAGATATGCTTTTGAAATCAGTTATGAATTTTTAATTTTTAATTTTTTTACAGGTTTGCGTGTCCCGACTAAAAAAATCATATCTCCATGCAGAAACGCCCAAAGCACGATCCGCTTGTGCCGTTGGAAAGAAGACTTATAGAAGTACAATACCTCTTTCCAACAGGTCCAGATTCTATGTTGATTAATACAGATTTTCTTTTGAAATCAGTTGTGAATTTCTGGTTTTCTATTTTTTACAGCTTTGCATGTCCTGGCTAAAAAAATCATATCTCTATGCAGAAACGCCCAAAGTAGGATCCGCTTGTGCCGTTGGAAAGAAGACTTATGGTACTATAATATTTTGTGACGACCCGACCCGTCGTATCAGGTATTACTTTCCCGTTTTCCTCATTTATTACTTCTTCATGTTGCATTACCGGTATGTGGTGAGTTAGAGTTGATTCGGATTGGTTTTGATAAGAAATGAGACACTTAGTCTCTTTTAAGAAGGCTTAAGTTGGAAAAGTCAATCGGATGTTGACTTATGAGTTAGAGGGCACGGATGTGATTTCCGGTGATTCGGTTAGCTTCGGGAGATGATTTGTGACTTGGGAGCGTGATTGGAATTTATTTTGGAGGTCCGGTGTAGAATTAGGCTTGAATTGGCGAAGTTAGTATTTTGGAGAATTCCGATTGATAAGCGAGATTTTGATATAGGGGTCGGAATGGAATTCCGAGAGTTGCAGTAGCTACGTTATGTCATTTGCGATGTGCGTGCAATGTTTCAGATCATTCGGGCGAGGTTTGGTAGACTTTTTTATCGAAAGTGCATTTCGGAAGTTTTTGAAGAACTTAGGCTTGAATTCGATGCGATTTGATGGTTTTAGCGTTGTTCAATGTGTTTTGATGATTGGAACAAGTTTGAATGATGTTATGGGATATGATGGTGCTTTTGGTTGAGGTCCCGGGGGTCTCGGGGTGATTTCGGGTGGTCAATCGGACCATTTTTGGTCTTATAGTAATGCAGGTTTTCAGCTGTGTTGTTGCAGAAGTGTTGTTCATCGCGTTCGCGTGGGGTGTGTCGCGAACGCGTAGAGTAAATTTGAGAGGCCTGGAAAATGGTCTTCGCGTTCGCATAACTCAGGGCCGCGTTCGCGTAGGTAAGAGAACCTGTGCATCGCGTTCGCGTATCTGGTAACGCGTTCGCGTAGTTGGAGGATTTACGTCGTCGCGTTTGCGTACTGGAAAACGCGTTCGCGTAGAGTAAATTTGTGGTCAACATTATTTGGTCATCGCGAATGCGTGGGTCTTGGACCGCGTTCGCGTAGTGTAAAGCACCTGGGCAGAAAAGGTTTTATTTGATTATTTCATCCGCGAGCCTATTCATTTTTTCCTCCATTGTTGACCACCTTAAGAGCTTTTTGGTAGAGATTGAAGAGGATTTTAACGGGAATTGATTGGAGGTAAGTCTCGTGACCTAGAAACGTCATTTTATTGAAGAATCAACCTTTAATTCATGGAAATTGGAGTTAAATTTGGAAGAGCTAGGGCTTGAGTTCTTATATTTTCAAATTGGGATTTGATAGGTCATTTGAGCTCGGATTTGGGAGTTCTCGGTATGTACGGACTCGTGGCGAGACGAGGAATCCGGTAATGTAAGTTTCGTAATTTTTCGAGAAGCGGGTCCGGGGCTCAGGTTTTGCTAGTTTCGAGATTTTTGCTATATTTTGATTGTTTTCGATTGGGTATTGTTCCCTTGGCTTAGTGTGACGTATTCGCTCTGATTTTGGTTAGATTCGACGCGCGTGGAGGCCGATTTGAGGGGCAAAGGCGTCGCGGATTTCGCCGGATCGAGGTGAGTAATGATTGTAAATGATATCCTGAGGTTTTGAAACCCCGGATTTGCACCCAGTGTGCTATATTGAGGTGACTTGCACGCCAGATAGAGAGCGTGGGGTAGAGCACCATTGGGTATTGTAACTTGGTCCGTCCCTGTTGTTGATTTTACCGCGTATTTCGCTATGACTTGTTGTTTTTCACTAGGACTTGGGCTTATTGCCGATTGTTTGAACTCCCTATGAGTCATCATCACTGTTTTCCTCACTATTTGAAATATTATTTGAACTCAGTCCATTGTCATTACACTGTTTCATGAACTCAGCTATATTTTTACTCAACCTCGAGTTTTAACTGATATTTGAACTATTGTTTGAGCTGAGCATTATTGTTTCTTTACTAATGCCCGAGGGGCTTATGATTATTTTTGGATTGATTGAGGCCGAGGGCCATATGTGAGGATATGCTGAGTGATGTGAGGAGGCTTTCAGGCCTCGAGTGTACTGTGAGAAGGCTTTCAGGCCTCATGTTGATATGTACAGGCTTTCAGGCCTTATGATGATATAGCGCTTGGGCTGTAGGAGCCCCTCCGGAGTCTGCACACCCGCAGTGAGCGAGAGTACCCATTTAGAATTGGACAGTGGTAACAATGACACTATCATACGTGTTTTGGTCAGGTAACAATGACTGACCAGTCAGGTAACAATGGCTGACCAGTGGTAACAATGGCACTGAAACACGCGTTGGGTCAAGTAATAATGACTGACCAGTCAGGTAACAATGGCTGACTAGTGGTAACAATGGCACTGAAACACGCGTTGGGTCAGGTAACAATGGCTGACCAGTCAGGTAACAATGACTGACCAGTGGTAACAATGGCACTGTAATACGCATTTTGATCGGGTAACAATGGCTGACCGGTTAGGTAACAATGACTGACTAGTAACGAAATTCATGCCCGAGGGGCGAACTTTTATGTGTTCATCTTGCATACTTATTTGCATTTTTACCTGCTATGCTGTGGTATTTGTGCCCGAGGGGCGGATTTTCTGTGCTAATCCGCACTAACTATTTGAAACAGCTTTCGTAATTATTGAAAGGACCATTTTCAAAATAGATTTGAACTGAGCCGAAACATTTTTAAAGAAGTTCTCTGATTTCACTTTTTCTCGAAAATTGTACCCGGCTTCTGTACAGCCCATTGGTTGCTTTACGTGATTTCTTGCTGCTCAGTTATTATTTACTTCTATTACTCACTGAGTTGGAAGTACTCACTTTACTCCCTGCACCTCGCGTGCAGTTGCAGGTATCGTTCACCCGGTAGCGGGTTATTAGCGGATTGAAGGTATTGTTATCGTAGCTGAGCAAGGTGACCGCCAGCGTTCGCGGCACCGGATGTTGTCTTTTGTTACCAGAAATTTTACTAGTATATATTTATTGGCTTGTAGTTGTGTTAAGGTTTTCTTTAGATGCTCGTGACTTGTGACACCCCGGTCGGGTTGTGTTAGGTTGTAAATACCGGTTATTATTGTCGTTAAGTTGTAATTAACTATTCATTTATGTTTAATAGTTGGTAAAGAGACGATTTGGGTTAGTTGGCTGGCCTTGTCTTCACGAGAGGCGCCATCACGACCGGGTTTGAAAATTGGGTCGTGACATCTTTCAATCCAAAATCAGCTTAATCTTTTATTCCTTGAAAAGTTGAATTGGATGGTCAATAAGAAAAGAAAAGACTTTAACGGAAAATAATTCTTCCAAAACCTATATATCGGAAAAAAGTTTAAAGAACTCACCTGCTAAGGAGCAATACTTATATCGTCGGCAAATGGCAATAGATTAGCAAGTCTTTTTATACTATTAGATCAAATAATATGGAAGGAATAAAAATTATATTACAGGAAAGAATTTATGTAAAGAAAATTATAGTTGATTTTGAATTCCTAAAATATTTAGATTTTATACATAGTTTAAATAAGGAAAGATTAATAATTAATATTTAGTTGATTTTAAACTAATAATTAACTCACAAATTTATCTAATGTGAAAGCTATTTTTAATGGACAAAAAAGGCGAATGATATTTTGCTAAGACATTCGTGCTTTTAATATAAATAGATAATTGGAAACAATTTGATTACCTCTTGAAAAAGACATTTCTCTTTTGTTTAACTTAGACTTAGATTTTAAGAATTGAAGACAATTTGATTATTTCTCAAAAATAGTATTTTTTTTTTCTCATTTATTCATCGTAAGATTTTAGGAATGTATTTTTCACTTTCTTTTATTTATGTTACAAAATTTAGGAATGTTATATTTTTCTTTTTAACACTTACATCAATTATTTTTACTCTTCATAAGTTTATGTAGTTACAATTAGTTTATTTATTTGTTATTTAAATTAGGAATTGCTAAACACTTTGAAAATAATTTTATTACTTCTTGAAAAATATTGTCTTTTTTTATTTGTGTTGTGATACTTTTTTATTTTCCCTAAAAAATTATTTTGACTTTTTTGACCAAAAAAAAGGAATAGGACATATTTCAAAGAAATAAATTTAGCAATAAAATTTTATAGGAGAATCCTTTGGTGCGTTTAGACGTCATAAAGAGGATAGTTTTCAAAA
Organism: Nicotiana attenuata; assembly: GCF_001879085.1. Lineage (NCBI taxonomy): Eukaryota > Viridiplantae > Streptophyta > Magnoliopsida > Solanales > Solanaceae > Nicotiana > Nicotiana attenuata. The sequence continues at coordinate 136,350 of NW_017671530.1, forward strand.
TTTCTTTTTTTAGTTTTATTTGGTAAGCAATGTCTTCGTGGAAAAAATTCTCACTATCAAAGTAGATAAGTTTCCTTCTAAAGGATTTGAAGGAATTTTATGCGGAAAATCAAAGTACCAAATATTAGGCAAGTAATTAAACGACTATTCCTAAATATTAGGAAATTAATTTAATAATTATTTCTAAATATTATGAATATAATAAAATTACTATTTTGTCTAGTGGGAACTTCATTTTTAAAGGGTAAAAAAGGCGAACGATATTTCGCTAAGGGCCTTCGTGCTTTTAATATAAATAATATAGAATATAAATATAGATAGATTTTATGGCCCCTAAACGATCTAGTTTTGCCTTACTATTTTATTTTTCTTATTATTTCTATTCTTTTGGGGATTATGTTGTATCTTTCCGTTAGCAAAGTTAGCATACTTCCAACATGCAGAATTACAGGTTCCTAAGAAGGAAAAATATATTATGTGGATGAAGGAAGAGCCAATAACTAAGATGGTATGACATCTAAGTATGTGTAATAAATACAACAGGCTGCAAATTTAATTTTTGTAAGATGCCATAATGTTCTTCATAGAATGATTATGCTTTATGAGTATGATTCAAATGATCTTTACTACATTATATAAGGTAAATAAAGAATTATGATTTACTACTGAGTTCTGAAGTTTGCCATTTGTAGAAACACATCTTCTGAGGAGAAAGGACCAGCTTAGAGGCAGAAATGATGATAGCCATTGAAGCTGCCAAAACGAAGGTTTTTAGTGTTTCTTTGTATAGATAAAGATGACATGATAATTCCAAATCAAGTTTCGTTTGCTTTCCAGAGATAAAGAATCCGCATGAAAAAAATTGGACCAAATGAGATATGCCGCAACATATAACCAAGTAGCATCTTGGTAGAAGTGTTTGATGCCAAGGTCTTAGGGTTCGGGCTTGTAAACTCAAGATTCTTGGGAACAAATCGTACATTAACAGTTAGATAGAAGATAACTTGAATATTTTTACTAATGCCTTGATGTTTAAGCTGTGATATTATTTATATAATATCAATGACTTAATATTACTTGCAGAGATCTATTTGATAATAATTTACATGCATCAACTGTTAACATCTGCAATTTCATCTCAAAACAATATTGATCAAAAAATGATAGTTTTGACTTTTATAATATTGGGCCCGTGTTGGCACGAGTTATCACTGCCTAGTTCCTATAAAATAATGCAGCTATTATTATTGTTTTTGTTGATTCTTCTTCGCCATTTCTTTTTCATTTTTGATTACTATTTTTCAATTTTTTGTATATTTGATTGGGCTAGACAATGATAATGAATATAGTAGAAAATAACATAAAAAATAGTTAATTTTAATAGTAGTAGAAGATGATCAAGTCCTCATTGATACAGTAAGAGCACGATAGTTTCCAAAAGTTCCTCTGAAGTTAAGTAAGAATAAATGTAAAAAACATTATAAAAGCGCATAAATAAATGAAGAAGTAATCTATTATTCAAGTATCATTTGGTAAACAAATTTGAATTTGGTATAAAAACATTTCAGATGCTGAGGAAGAATAAATTATTTGTAAAATATTTTAAGAGAATAATTCAACAATTGAAGTATTTGTGAAACAATCTAAAAATCTCAATTACGGACTTTAAGAGCCCGTTTGGCCAAGCTGCCAAAATCTGCTTATTTTGAAAAGTACTTTTTTCAGAAGTACTTTTGAAAAAGGCAAAATACATAGTTTACCTATCAAACTTGCACCGAAATCCCTGTTACACACCTTATTTTCACGAGAAACCTTTTACACACCTAACCTTTCTAAAGTGCATCTAAGACACTTATTCGGTGTTTGACCACTTTTTTCTCAGCAAGTGTAGTCACGCACCAGTAATAACGTAACACGTGTTATTGACTTTAAAAAAGATTAAATTTTTAATTATATCCATCTTCTTCATCTTCCCCAAGTTGTACTACCATTGTTGCCCCCTCCCAAGTGAGTACTTCTGCACCAGCATCAACCATGAAACCTCTATTTTTAGTTCCAGTTTTTTAAATATTAGGACGACATTGAATTTTTATCATCACTACTGATTAAATATTTTCCTAATGTTTCTCGTATTTGTATCGTCCCTCTTTCAAATTGACCTAACTAATACACCAACAACAATAAGACCAGAAAAAACCAAAAAATTTTAACACATCAATGGCTGAAATAGAAGAAACTCCACAGACCCAGTTCTCACGACACACATACGAAGAAATCCATGAATTTTTCCTTCAGATTTGGCCACCCACGAAGCGCACTTGTGACGCTGTCATTCAGTGATTCCCCATGTTAAATGTGAAACTCTAATTTTTTTATCCTTCTGTCACGACCCTAAACCCAAACCCGGTTGTGATGGCGCCTCTCGTGAAGACAAGGCCAACCGACACACTTCTAATTCACTTTAAGCAATTAAATAAATAAATACTAAGTCTTTAACAGAAATAAAATCCCAAAATAATGGTATAAGTTGCGAATTTAAAAACCAACACAATCCGACATCGGGCTGTCACCAGTCATGAGCATCTAAAATAATACTACAAGTCTGAAAGTCTAATCCACTACTACATAAATTAATCAAAAGGAAATAATAGAGGGAAAATGCACTGGGCTGCGAATCGCCAAGCAGCTATATAGTAACTCTCCGAAGATCTGCTGGAAACTATCAACCCTCTGTAGCAAGACCTGTAGCGCCCGAATCTGCACACAAGGGTGTAGGGAGTAAAATGAGTACTCCAACTCAGTGAGTAATAACAATAAATGAAGACTGAACGATATAAAATTACGTTAAACACAACAACAAGCTATAAGAGGCAGAACAAAATCAATAAACATAATTAAACAGTGAAATCTCATAAAACACCCTTTTAAGCAGTTAAACAATTAAAGGAAAAACAGCTAGAAAGGTAAACACACAAGAATTGCCCCTCGGGCTCAGTAACAACAACAGAATCGGCCCCTCGGGCAATATCACAGAACAATACCAGCCCCTCGGACTATATCTCATATCACAATGGGTACCCGCGCTCACTGGGAGTGTACAGACTCTGGGAGGGGCCCCTTACGGCCCAAGCGCAATATCAAGCCATCTCGTGGCATCATAAACAGGCTCTCGGCCTCATATCAATCACAAGCCACCTCGTGGCGTACAATCTTAGGCCCTCGGCCTCATTATCATAATCAGTATATCACTGATGCGGCGTGCAGCCCGACCCAAAAGTATCCTCACAATACAGGCCCTCAGCCTTACTCAGTCAGAATCTCATAAGCCCCTCGGGCAACAGTAAAATATGAAGCTCAGCTCAAAAACATCTTTAAAAATATCATTTAGGGTGTTTAAAATAGAATAAAATAGCTGAGTTTTTGAAACCAATAAAATATGGCATGACTGAGCACAAATGTGAAATCAAATAGTGAGGAAAATATGAGTAAAAATCCCCTAAGGGTTCAAACGGTTGGCACGAAGCCCAAATATGGCATTTAGCCCAAAACATAATAATATCAAACAATTAGCTATCAAATACGCAGTAAAACAGTCATTCGGGATGGACTAAGTCACAATCCCAAATGGTGAACGACCCCACGCTCGTCATCTAGCGTGTGCATCACCTCAACATAGCCGAACGCTGTGTAATCTGGGGTTTCATACCCTCAGGACAATATTTAAAATCATTACTCACCTCAATCCGGCCCAAACTCTAGCTCGCAATGCCTTTGCCCTTCGAATTGGCCTCCAGATGATCCGAATCTACCAAAATCAGAACGTAATCATCAAAATATGCTAAAGGCACAAAGCCCACTAGAATATAATCGAAAAACAATGCAAATCCCGAAATTACCAAAACCCGACCCCCGGGCCCACGTCTCGGAATTTGATAAATTTTACGTCATTAGATTTCTTATCTCCACACGAGTTCATACATATCAAAAGTTCCACAATCCGACCACAAATGGTCTTTCAAATCTTCAATCAAAGGCCTAAGTTTCTAAGCTCTAGTTCTTCCATTTTTGGCTTAGTTTTCATTAATCTCAGCCCTAATCCGTGAATTATTACAATAAGAACGAGTTTTAGGTCCAAATTCCTTACCTCAATGAAGCTCCCTTGAAATCCTTCTTCAAAAATTGCTCAAAACTCCCGAACTCGCTTTTAAAAATGGTGAAACCCTCTGAAAATCGCGAAGGAAATAACTTATATGTTCTGGTCCAGGGATTTCGTACCTGCGACCAAAATCCCGCATTTGCGGTCCTGGAACCGCTTCTGTGGTTTTCACTTATTCCCCGTTTTCCGCATCTGGGATGCAACAGCCGCACCTGCGCCATCGCAGGTGCGGTTCACCAACCGCTTCAGCGGTTCTTGCCCTCCCAGGCCTTTCTACGCTTCTGCGACCCTTACCCGCATCTGCGGTGGTTGCACCTGCGATCCTTCAACCGCAGATGCGGTTATGACAGCAATCAAAAGACTTCAGCTCTCAAACTCAATCCCAAACCTTCCGTCAACCATCCGAAATCACCCCGAGGCCCTCGGGACCTCAACCAACAACACAAACACATCACATACTACTATTCAAACTTATAACAACCTTCAAAACACCTCAAACAACATCAAAGCGACCAAAACACATCGAATCTAAGCCTAAGGTTTTAAAATCTTCCGCATTCCGCTTTTGATCAAAAAGTGTACCAAACCATGTCCGAATGACCTGAAATTTTGCACGCACATCCCAAATGACATAACGAAGCTACTGCAACTTCCGGAATTCCATTCCGACCCCTATATCAAAATCTCACCTATCAACCGAAAGACGCCAAAAACTCAATTTCGCCAATTCAAGCCTAAATCTACTCTGGACCTCCAAAACACATTTCAATCACGCTCCTAAGTCCCAAATCATCTCCCAAAGCTATCGAACCATCAGAACTCACATCCGAGCCCTCTAACACATAAGTCAACATCCGGTTGACTTTTCCAACTTAAGCCTTCTTAAAAGAGACTAAGTGTCCCAAACCTTATCAAAACCTTTCCGAACTCAAACCAACCAACCCGATCATATATACACCGATAATTAAAGCAAATAGAAGCAGAAATGGGGAAAATGGAGCGGTAACTCATGAGACGACCAGCCGGGTCGTCACATCCTCCCCCTCTTAAACAAACGTTCATCCTCGAACGAGTTAAGAATCATACCTGAAGCCTCAAATAGGTAGGGATATCTGCTCCGCATCTCCCGCTCTGTCTCCCAGGTAGCCTCTTTCACGGGCCGACCTCTCCATTGCACTTTCACTGAAGCTATATCTTTTGATCTCAGCTTTCGAACCTGACGCTCCAAAATAGCTGTTGGCTCCACATCATAAGTCAGATCACCCTCCAACTGAACCGTACTGAAATCCAGAACATGAGACAGATCCCCAATATACTTCCGGAGCATGGAAACATGAAACACCGGGTGCACACTCGACAAGCTGGGTGGCAAAGCATGTTCATAAGTCACCTCCCCAATCCTCCGAAGTACCTCAAAAGGCCGAATGAACCGTGGACTCAATTTACCCTTCTTTCCAAATCTCATAACACCCTTCATGGGTGAAACCTTCAACAGAACCTTCTCACCGACCATGTAGGACACATCCTGAACCTTCCGGTCCGCATAGCTCTTTTGCCTCGACTGCGTTGTACGAAGCCTCTCCTAAATCACCTTGACCTTGTCTAAAGCATCATGTACCAAATCTGTACCCAATAGCCTGTCCTCGCCCAGAATACTCGATTGGTAGCTGTTATTATAAGCAAACTCTGCGAGTAATAGAAACTGATCCAATGACCTTCCAAAATCAATGACACAAGCGCGTAACATATCCTCCAATATCTGAATAGTGCGCTCGGACTACCCATCCGCCCGAGGGTGAAAAGTTATGCTCAACTCAACCTGAGTACCCAACTCTCGCTGTACAGACCTCCAAAACTGTGAAGTAAACTGAGTGCCCCGATCTGAAATGATGGATACCAGGACACCATGCAAACGAACAATCTCCCGGATATATATCTCTACCAACCGCTCCGAAGAGTAAGTAGTACAGATAGGAATGAAGTGCGCAGACTTGGTAAGCCGATCTACAATTACTCAAATAGCATCGAACTTCTTCAAAGTCCGTGGGAGCCCATCTACAAAATGCATGGTGATCCGCTCCCACTTACACTCTGGAATATCCATCCGCTGAAGCAAGCCACCCGGTCTCTGATGCTCATATTTCACCTGCTGACAATTGAGACAACGAGCTACAAATACCACAATGTCTTTCTTCATTCTCCTCCACCAGTAATGCTGTCTCAGATCCTGATACATCTTCGCGGCACCCGGATGAATGGAATACCGCGAGCTATGGGCCTCCTCCAGAATCAACTCCCGAAACCCATCCACATTGGGCACACAAATTCGGCCCTGCATCCTCAATACCCCATCATCGCCGATAGTCACATCTCTAGCATCATCATGATGAACTCTGTCCTTAAGGACAAGCAAATGAGGATCATCATATTGGCGCTCTTTGATGCGCTCATATAAGGAAGACCGAGAAATCACACAAGCCAATACCCTGCTGGGCTCCGGAATGTCCAACCTCACGAACCGATTGGCCAAAGCCTGAACATCAACTGCAAGAGGTCTCTCCCTAACTGGAATATACGCCAAACTCCCCGTACTCACCGCCTTTCGGCTCAAAGCATCGGCCACCACATTGGCCTTCCCCGGGTGATACAAGATAGTAATGTCATAATCCTTAAGCAACTCCAACCACCTCCGCTGCCTCAGATTGAGATCCTTCTGCTTGAACAAGTGCTGGAGGCTACGATGATCGGTATACACCTCACAAGATACACCATACAAATCAACGCGTGAACAATGGCAGCCAACTCCAAATCATGAACAGGGTAGTTCTTATCATGAGGCTTCAACTGACGAGAAACATAAGCAATAACTCTACCCTCCTGCATTAGAACACAATCAATACTAACTCTCGAAGCATCATAATACACGGTATAAGAACCTGAAGATGATGGCAATACTAACACTGGAGATGTGGTCAAGGCAGTCTTGAGCTTCTAAAAGCTCTCATCAGACCACTGAAATGAAACACCCTTCTGAGTCAACTTGGTCAAGGGCGATGAAATAGACGAAAATCCTTGAACAAACCGGCGATAATAACCCGCCAAACTAAGAAAGCTGCGAATCTCTGTGGCTGAGGACGGTCTGGGCCAACTCTGAACCGCCTCTATCTTCTTCGGGTCCACCTGAATACCCTCGCTGGACACCACTTGCCCCAAGAAAGCCACTGAACTGAGCCAGAACTCACATTTGGAGAACTTTGCATAAAGCTTCTCCTCTCTCAATCTCTGCAACACCACTCTCAAATGCTCCGCGTGCTCCTCCTGACTATGCGAGTACACCAGAATCATCAATGAAGACTATGACAAATGAGTCGAGATACGGCCGGAGCGCACTGTTCATCAAATGCATGAACGTTGTTGGGGCATTGGTTAGCCCGAAAGACATAACCAAGAACTCATAATGGCCATATCGGGTCCTGAAAGTTGTCTTAAGTATATCTGAGTCCCTGATCTTCAATTGGTGATAACCCGAACGGAGATCAATCTTGGAGAACACTCTCGCTCCCTGAAGCTGGTCGAACAAATCATCAATACGAGGCAAGGGATACTTGTTCTTAATTGTTACCTTGTTCAACTGCTTGTAATCAATGCACATTCTCATCGTGTCATCCTTCTTCTTCACAAAGAGAACCGACACACCCCACGGTGACACACTAGGACGAATGAACCCCTTATCCAGGAGTTCCTAAAGCTATTCCTTTAACTGCTTCAACTCCCCTGGTGACATACGATACGATGGAACAGAAATAGGCTGAGTGCCCGGCACCAGGTCAATACCAAAATCTATATCCCTGTCCGGTGGCATGCCCGGCAGGTCTGCAGGGAATACCTCGGGAAAATCCCTCACAACTAGAACAGAATCGATACTGGGAGTCTCTGCACTGACATCCCCCACAAAGGCTAGATATGAAAGATAACCTTTCCCAACCATGCGCTGGGCCTTCAAGAAACAAATCACCCTGCTGGGGACATAATCGGTCGAACCTCGCCACTCAATCCATGGCACACCAGGCATAGCCAAAGTCACTGTCTTGGCATGATAGTCCAGAATAGCCCAGCACGGAGATAACCAGTCCATGCCCAAAATAACATCGAAGTCCACCATACATAAAAATAACAGATCCTTTTGGGTCTCCAGACCCCCAATAGTCACAACACACGACCGGTACACACGGTCTACCACAACTATATCGCCCACCGACGTAGAGACATGAATAGAAGAAACAAGGGACTCGCAGGGCATATCCAAATAATGGGAAAAATAACACGACACATAAGAGAAAGTAGAACTAGGGTCAAATAACACAGAAGCATCCCTGCGACAGACTGAGATAATACATGTAATCACCGCATCTGAAGCAATCGCATTAGGCCTAGCTGGAAGTGCATAGAAGCGGGCCTAACTACCACCGGATCGACCTCCCCCTTTGGGGAGACCCCTAGATGACTGTCCTCCACCCCTAGCTGGCTGGGTGGGTGGTGAAATGGCTGGGGCTGAGGCTTATGACTGACCCCTCTGCTGAGATGAACCTCCAAGACGACGAGGACACTGCTTCCACATGTGACCCATCTCTCCACACTCATAGCAACTCCCGGGTGCTGGAGACGGGGACTGATGGGAATCCCTAGCACCGAAATAACTAGTGACGCACCTAGCGTAGATGAATCCTGAACTGATGGAGCACGGGACGAACCCTAGGCAGGAAGTGCACTGAGTGAGGAATGACCCTGTTGAGAACCGTGAGAACCATGGCTTGATGATGCCCTACGATAACCTGGGCGAGCTGACTGAGCATGCCTGAACTGACGGCCTCTGTCGTGTTGAAACTGGCTCCTCGAAGGAGCACCCCCATAACTACCATGACCACGAGGCCTCTTGGCCTCTCTCTCCTCGCGCTCCTGACGATGAACTGACTCAATCTCACAAGCAATATCCACAACCTCCTCAAATGTAGCACCTGACACTCTCTCCCTAGTCATGAGAACTCGAAGCTGGTAGGTGAGGCCATCAACAGACCTCCTGATCCTATCTCTTTCCGCAGCAACCAGCCAAATAGCATGTCGAGCTAACTCTGAGAACCTCATCTCTTACTGAGTAACAGTCATATCTCCCTGTCTTAACTGCTCGAACTGCCTACGCAGCTCCTCCCTACGGGACTGTGGAACATACTTCTCCAAATATAGCGGAGAACTGCTGCCAATTCAGAGGTGCCGAACCAACAAGCCTACGCCTCTCATATGCCTCCCACCAAGTGAAGGCATCTCCGGTAAACTGAAAGGTCGTGAAGGCAACCCCGCTAGTCTCCAGAATACCAGCGGTGCGAAGAATCCTCTGACATCTGTCTAAGAAGCCCTAGGCATCCTCGCCCTCAGTACCACTGAAAGTAGGAGGCTGGAGTCTGCCAAACCTCTCGTATTTGCGCTGCTCATCCTCTGGCATAACTGGAGCTACGTAACCCTGAGAAGCTGCCACCGGCTGGGCTAATGGTGCCTTCGATGTCTGCACTCCCTGAACCACCGAATCGGGTGTAAGGGCGGCGGGAGTCTGAGAGACTCCCCTTGCCTGAGAAGTGGCTGCGGCAGTAGAGACCACGACCGACAGAGCAAGACTCGTACATACTATCAAAATCTGGGCCAAAGTCTCTTGAAGACCCGGAATCACAATGGGCACAGCTGGTACCTGAGCTGGTACTGCTGGAGTGTCCACAACTGGGACCTGCTCTTGAACTGGGGCGGCTGGTGGATCAACAGGTGCTGCCCCAGCTGCTGTGTGGGCTGCACCTCTACCCCTACCACGGCCTCGACCACGTCCTCGGCCTCTAGTGGCTCCAGCTGGTGGTACTGGTGGTCGTCCATCGTGACCGGTCGCTCGTGTCCTCACCATCTGTGAGAGAATAGAATGGCAGAAGTTTAGTACTTAGGTCAAGAATTTCAAGAATACGAAATTTTACTAAAGGTTCTGCAGCCTCTCGAGGATAAATACAGACGTCTCTGTACCGATCCACGAGACTCTACTAAACCTGCTCATGACTCGTGAGACCTATGTAACCTAGGCTCTATACCAACTTGTCACGACCCTAAACCCAAACCCGGTCGTGATGGTGCCTCTCGTGAAGACAAGGCCAGCCGACACACTTCTAATTCACTATAAGCAATTAAATAAATAAATACTAAGTCTTTAACAGAAATAAAATCCTAAAATAATGGTATAAGTTGCGAAATTTAAAACCAACACAGCTCGACATCGGGGTGTCACCAGTCATGAGCATCTAAAACAATACTACAAGTCTGAAAGTCTAATCCACTACTACATAACTAAATCAAAAGGAAATAAAATAGAGGGAGAATGCATTGGGCTGCGAATCGCCAAGCAGCTACCCAGTAACTCTCCGAAGATCTGCTGGAAACTATCAACCCTCAGTAGCAAGACCTGTAGCGCCCGAATCTGCACACAGGGGTGCAGGGAGTAAAATGAGTTCTCCAACTCAGTGAGTAATACCAATAAATAAAGGCCGAGCGATATAAAATCACGTTAAACACAACAATAAGCTATAAGAGGCAGAACAAAATCAGTAAACACAATTAAACAGTGAAATCTCATACAACACCCCTTTAAGCAGTTAAACAATTAAAGGAAAAATACCTAGAAAGGTAAACACACAAGAATTGCCCCTCGGGCTCAGTAACAACAACAGAATCGGCCCCTCGGGGAATATCACAGAACAATATGAGCCCCTCGGGCTATATCTCATATCATAATGGGTACCCGCGCTCACTGGGGGTGTGCAGACTCCGGAAGGGGCCCCTTACGGCCCAAGCGCAATATCAAGCCATCTTGTGGCATCATAAACAGGCTCTCGGCCTCATATCAATCACAAGCCACCTCGTGGCGTACAATCTCAGGCCCTCGAGCTCATTATCATAATCAGTATATCACTGCTGCGGCGTGCAGCCCGACCCAAAAGTATCCTCACAATACAGGCCCTCGGCCTTACTCAGTCAGAATCTCATAAGCCCCTCGGGCAACAGTAAAATATGAAGCTCAACTCAAAAACATCTTTAAAAATATCATTTAGGGTGTTTAAAATAGAATAACATAACTGAGTTTTTGAAACCAGTAAAATATGGCATGACTGAGCACAAATGTGAAATCAAATAGTGAGAAAAATATATATAAAATCCCCTAAGGGTTCAAACGGTTGGCACGAAGCCCAAATATGGCATTTAGCCCAAAACATAATAATATCAAACAATTAGCTATCAAATACGCAGTAAAATAGTCATTCGGGATGGACTAAGTCACAATCCCCAACAGTGCAAGACCCCACGCTCGTCATCTAGCGTGTGCGTCACCTCAACATAGCCGAACGTTGTGTAATCCGGGGTTTCATACCCTCAGGACAACATTTATAATCATTACTCACCTCAATCCGGCCCAAACTCTAGCTCGCAATGCCTTTGCCCTTCGAATTGGCCTCCGGATGATCCGAATCAACCAAAATCAGAACATAATCATCAAAATATGCTAAAGGAACAAAGCCCACTCGAATATAATCGAAAAACCATGCAAATCCCGAAATTACCAAAACCCTACCCCCGAGCCCACATCTCGAAATTCGATAAACTTTACGTCATTAGATTCCTTATCTCCCCACGAGTTCATACATATCAAAAGTTCCACAATCCGACCACAAAATGGTCTTTCAAATCCTCAATCAAAGGCCTAAGTTTCTAAGCCCCGGTTCTTCTATTTTTGGCTTAATTTCCATTAATCTCAGCCCTAATCCATGAATTATTACAATAAGAACGAGTTTTAGGTCCAAATTCCTTACCTCAATGAAGCTCCCTTGAAATCCTTCTTCAAAAATCGCTCAAAACTCCTGAACTCGCTTTTCAAAATGGTGAAACCCTCTGAAAATCTTGAAAGAAATAACTTATATATTCTGGTCCAGGGATTTCGCACCTGCGACCAAAATCCTGCTTTTGCGGTACCGCATTTGCGGTCCTGGAACCGCTTTCGCTGTTTTCACTTATTCCCCGTTTTTCGCATCTGCGATGCAACAGCTGCACCTACGCTATCGTAAGTGCGGTTCACCAACCGTTTATGTGGTTCCTGCCTTCCCAGGCCTTTCTCCGCTTCTGCGACCCTTACCCGCATCTGCGGTGGTCGCACCTGCGATCCTTCAACCGCAGATGCGGTTATGATAGCAATCAAAAGACTTCAGCTCTCAAGCTCAATCCCATACCTTCCGTCAACCATCCGAAATCACCCTGAGGCCCCTGAGACCTTAACCAACAGCACAAACACATCACATACTACTATTCAAACTTATACCAACCTTCAAAACATCTCAAACAACATCAAAGCCACCAAAACACATCGAATTCAAGCCTAAGGTTCTAAAATCTTTCGCATTCCGCTTTTGATCAAAAAGTGTACCAAACCACGTCCGAATGACCAGAAATTTTGCACGCACATCCCAAATGATATAACAAAACTACTGCAACTTCCGAAATTCTGTTCCGACTCGTATATCAAAATCTCACCTATCAACCGGAAGACGCCAAAAACTCAATTTTGCCAGTTCAAGCCTAAATATACTCCGGACCTCCAAAACACATTTCAATCACGCTCCTAAGTCCCAAATCATCTCTCGAAGCTATCCGAACCATCGGAACTCACATCCAAGCCCTCTAACACATAAGTCAACATCCGGTTGACTTTTCCAACTTAAGCCTTCTTAAAAGAGACTAAGTGTCTCAAACCTTCTCAAAACCTTTCCGAACCCGAACCAACCGACCCGATCATATATAAACCGATAATTAAAGCAAATAGAAGTAGAAATGGAGGAAACGGAGCGGTAACTCATGAGACGACCGGCCGGGTCGTCACACCTTCTTTAAATCTTGGCAAAAATATTTGGTGGTATAGTGGTAGAAGAAGGTGACAGTGCAGTAATTGGAAGAAGATGGAAAAGACTTGGTAGGATATTTTCTAAAAATGAAAGAAAATGATATAGAAGAATGAAAATAATGAAAAGGCCGGACAACAGTCGTCAAAATGAGCCTTTAGACATAAAATTTTAACTGTCCACTCGCCTCTCATGTGTGCAAAACACGCGAGTGACACGTAATAAAAAAATGTGTGTCTTAGACACACTTTTGAAAGGTTGAGTGTGTAAAAAAACTTCATAAAGAAAATATGTGTAACAGGGATTTCAGTGTAAGTTCGATGGGTAAACTATGTGTTTCGCCTTTGAAAAAAAAATTTTGTCTGGCCAATTCATTTAAGAAGTACTTTTTACAATATTTGATAAACAAATTATTTTTGGCCAATGTTTATAAAAAGTACTTTTGAGTGTCAAATTACCAAAAAGGATAGTACCAAGCTTTTATAATTATATTAAAAAGAAAATAAATTTAAATATTTATAAGAGACTGTTATTATTTTTTATTTAATTTAATTAAAATATAAACATAAAATAAACATACATACTAAATATTTAAATCATTGTAACATATATAGTTATACCAAAGCAATAATATTATCTAGTATAATTACTTATTTACACCATAAAATAATAAGCTAAGTCACTCACAAATGATAATATTTCTCAACAATTTCATCTCTAATTCTATCACGCAACGCCTCCATAATAGTAGAACACTTGTCTTGCATTTCTAAAAGGAATACCAGAAGGCCCATCTCCTTCCTCAATCTCTGCAATAATGTCATTAGCATAATAGTTGAATTCATTATCAGTAGAAGAACGTCATCGGATGAAATTATGTATAGTCATGGTAGTTGTAACAAGATGAATCTAAGTGTCAAACTTGAAAGATGACATTGAGCGTAAAATAGCAAACCTATTTTTCCAGACTTCAAATGTTCTTTCAATTGTACATCGAAGAATGGAGTGAAAAAAATTGAATGCTTCATTTGAATGTCTAAAATTAGAGTTGCGCTTGAAATCTGGGAGATGATATCGCTTACCCTTATACGGTCCTAAATAACCTATCATTGTTGGATAGCCTGAATCAACTAAATAATATTTAACACACCAAGATAAATCTGAGTGGCAAATTTGAAAGATGGCATTGAGCGTAAAATAAAAAACCTATTTTTTCAGACTCCAAATGTTCTTTTAATTGTACATCGAAGACTGGAGTGAAAAAAATTGAATGCTTCATTTGGATTTCTAAAACTAGAGTTGCGCTTGAAATCTGGGATATGATATCGCTCACCCTTATACGGTCCTAAATAACCAATCATTGTTGGATAGCCTGAATCAACTAAATAATATTTACCTACACCAAGTAAAAAAGAGTTAATTAAGATGAATAAAAATAAAATCTACATATTGAAATAACACAAGACATAGTATTAGTGTTGCTTGCCTGACGGAGGATGAGGAAAGTTAAGGTTTTGCCTTCTAAGTGCCTGATCAAATATTCTAGCATCATGTGCGGTACTTTTCCACCAAGAGCATACAAATATGAAGCACATGTCCCAATCACATACAACCATTATGTTTTGTGAAGTAAAGTCTTTTCTACCAATGTACTTGATTTGTTCCTTAAAGCGAACAATGCAAGGCACACGTGTGCCATTTATAGCTCCAATGCAATTTTTAAAATATGGCCAATACCTGTCATCTTCTCTTATTTTAGGATTAATATAAAAAACAGTTGGATCTTTTGGCTTAATAATATCCATAGCCAATTTCAAACATGCTATCAAAACATGATGAAAATGTCTGCTAACAATCTCTCCAAAGTGTTGGGATCGTTCTTGAATCATTCGATTTCCTACACCATGTCCGACCACTAGTAAAAACATAGCAACCATCTCCTCTATGGTCTTGTTGCTTTCAAATCATATTGTTCATTTAGTGTTTTGCATAAGTCAAGAAATATATATTTTTCCATCCTAAACATCTCATAACATCTCTTATCATGCCCTTCAAGTATCTCCTTGATGAAATACAATTCTGTATGGGGAGAAGTTCTGCATGGAGTTTTTAGATAAAATTTTAAATAATATTCTGATGCGAGAGCTACACCGAAAATTACCAAATCAAGTACATCATCATCGTCATCTACTTCATTTATAAGAACTTCATCAACATGCTCATCATTATTTACTGTGAATGACATATCTGTAAGAAAAAGAATAAAATAATATTACTTGAATAACAATCTATGTACTTATTGTAAAAAAATTAAATTAAAAAATCACCTAAGTACAACGACATAAAATTCCAATATTTCAAAATAAATATTAGTAACTTGAATAAAAGTCAAATATAGATTCCAATAACCATGAAGCATAACTAGAACAACATTTTAAAGCAAATTTAAAGTTTCAATAACTAGAAAAAATAAAATGCAGATAATAATAGGTAATATCATTAAATTTATTCTTTTTTGAAGCTCAGAATCTTTTCCAACCACTACAATTGTAACTCTGGATCTTTTTGTGCTAAAAATATTTCTCTCATTGGTTGCTTGACTAGTAGTACACTTACTTTCCGCCATAAATCGCGACCAACAATCATACCGGGTAAATTACGAATAACATCCATTACATACTTAATACTAAGTGAATAGTCTTTTGACCCCATATTCATTGAAGAGCGTAATTGTATGGCTTCAGCAATTTTCTCTATTGATGATGTAATTCTTAGACTGATATTGAATATATTTTTCTCCTTTTCATTTATAGCAGTTGATGCCTTTCTTTTTCTTCTCTCACCACTCTCACTATCACGCACTTTTTCAATCACATTCGATTCTTCTGTATTAGTTTGTTCGAATCCCTTTTCCGTATTCTTTTCTATGCCATCAATATTCACAAACTCTTCATTGTCTACAGCAGTTCCAAACTCAAATGGTTGTTCTGGTTGAAACCAACTGCTTCTTTGTATACCATCTGGTAACACTCCAGATGACGGTGCCCACGCATGTTCACCGGTTGCAACAACATCCTTAAAATAATACTCCATCAGTTGTCGATGTTGTAAATCTTTCTCTCTAAATTTCTCTACATTTGGATTCTCCTACAAATATGAAGAAGAACAAGAGAATTTAAAATACCAAAGCAAAATAAATAAATAAAATTATGTTAAGTGAAAATTAAGTAGTAATACCTTTATTTTCCTATCCCACCAATCTGCACTAGCTTGAATTATTTTTTTATCGGGATCCCATCCTAAACCAGTCTCTTTTCCAACTAAAGTATCCCATTCTTTCCATGTACCTTGAGGCTGTCCCATTTGTTCTTCAACTTAACTTTATCATAGTTTTTTCCGATTTTGTCATTAAACTTTTGCACCAGATTAGACCATCCTAATCTACCGAAGTGAGTTCCAGGACGATTCCTGCTAAAATTTCTTCCACACATATATTTAAAAATAGTTCTGTAGTTTCTACATCCCATTTAGCCTTCTTAGAGTTGTTATCCAGTGTCATTTTCTTGCTCATTTTCTTTCATGCATTAAGAACATGTGGTTAATAATAATAATGAACATGTGGTTAATAATAATATTAAACAAATAGAAAAATAAATTCAAAAAAAAGAAAAAAAGAGAAAGAAACAAAAATAAGAGCATCAATGGAAAAAATTTCAACTATTAATCACTCATATTATTAGAAATCAGTGTTATTATTGGTACATGCAAGCACGTTAAAAAAGAATAAAAACAAAAATACATACTAGATATTGCGTATAATAAATTGGTACACTACAAAAAAAATATACCTTATGAAAAAAGTACTTGTACTGGTTGTTAGTTTGTTATTTTAAAGAGGAATATGAGACAAAGAAGAAGAATCTGCACAAGAAAAAGGGAGAAGAAGTCTATTTATGGTAATAGATAGGACTTTTCATTTTGCATAAAGTATTAGAATCTATTAAAGTTACTAGGAGAATTCTAGGAGATTTATTAATTTAGAGAAATAAAAAAACAAGATTAGTCAAAGAAAACATCAAAACAAGAAAAGTCAAAAAAGAATTTGAAAAGTTACAAGATGATTCATGTATTTGATATCTTTAATTTTTAAAATAATGGTAGAAATTAAATAAAAAAAAAAGAACTATTCAAGCGAAAGAAGCAAAAAGCGACGAAAAGACAAAAAACGAATCTGAAAAGTTTACATGATTCATGTATCTGATGGTAGTATATATATATATATATATATATATATATATATATATATATATATATAGAAAGAAAATGTAAAGGATAATTTGAAAAATATAAATTTATGGTGAGGATAGTTTTTTCTTGTATAAATTAATTTTTTGCTTCTTCTTGGAAGAACCTAGAATTTTCTTCTTCTTCCCAAAAGCAGAAAAACTGCTTCTACTGTTGGCCAAAAGTACTTTTTTATTTTGGCCAAATACATTAATTTTTCAAAAAGTACTTTTTTGACCAATAAAAGTACTTTTGGCCTCCGAGAAGCTTGGCCAAACAGGACCTAAGTGACCTCATTCGTTATATTCTTTATGAATAAGTTTATGACGAGGCCAATGTGTATAGGATTTTCCTGCTCGTGCTTTGTCAAATTCTAGTATAGTTTATGATATCTTCCCACAGAGATTGGAACATCTATGCTACAGACTTTTAATATTTCAACTACTATTTGAGAGAATCAATTGGATGGAAAGTGAGTGAGGTTTAAAGCTTGTTATTACTTAAATAAAAACCAAGAACTTGCGGAATATTTATAATTTAATAGAGTTGGGAATCGTTGAATTCACTTGATAATATATTAAAATAAAATCTCAATTTTTACATGTATTTCTCTAAGGAATAATTGCTTATTGCTAATACAATTATATTTAGCTCATTAAGAAGTAGCCAATTAATAACACTCCGTGAGGTTATGTGATTAATTGAGTTAAAACTAGTGACGATTAGACCGAAATATTTTTCTTGCTTGAATTGTGCTAAGAGGTAGTAAAAACTTCGTGAGAATATTTTTACTAAAAAAAATCAATAATCTTGCCTACAACAATTCCTCCGTGAGAATTAAAACCGAGGCAAGCAAGATTATACGACTTTTAATAATAGCTTGCTAATAATTGCTCTCACTT